>NW_028270142.1:96776604-97078836 GCF_037043375.1 Chiloscyllium plagiosum | reverse complement strand
TGATTCTCACTCCACAAATACTGCCATCTCTATTAAGTTTCTCCGGAGAACTGCAAGGCATGTGTCTATTCCTTCCAAAGTGACAACAGCCAAAGGACATCATTCCTTGCATTTAGCATTTTGGTTGGGAAATCGGTTGGTTAAGAAGTGTCTGAATGTTGTGTGGTTCATATTGTTAACATTTCAACTAATCTGCTCATTTTTATTACAAAATTTGAGCTAAAAATGTAATTCCACCAAAATCCAATGATACAAAATCCATCAAATATCATATGGAACCTTATAGATCAAATTCAATTCCTGCTGAAAAACAAGACTGTTTCAATGAGAAGCAATTCCAAACTCAATAACAAGTTGGTTTCTTCAATAATGATTTCTTGGTTCTAAATCAGTGATTACTGATTTCCTTAGTACATTTTGCCAAACCACTACTTCAGAAGAATATTTTTCTCAACTCTTGGACAGTTGGTATTGTTCACTGTTTTACAAAAATTAGTGCAACTTCTTATGTGAATATATTTAGAACTTGCTCTATCATATTACTGTAGTTAGATCTCTTTTCCCCCCAAGCCCTTTTGACAATTGCGTGTTTTCAGCGATTGGATGTAAATTTACAATTTTAGCTTGGTAAAGTTAACACTGTGATAGAAAAGAAATATTTAAAACTAGAATTAAGAAACCTAAAATTTGTTTTAAAATCAATTATTCATTCTAGTTCATGAGTATATTTTCATTTTTTCTGGCCCCTCAACAATAATTGGTATTTATATAGCAGCATTGACAAACCAAAATGTCCTAAGAAACTTCAAAGAAGCCTTGTCAAACAAATTTGGCATTAAACCCTATAGGCAAACACTAGAACATGTAAGCATATGTACAGCCAATTTGATTGAATTATTCAAGGAGGTGGTTAGGTATGTAGATCAGGGTAGAGCCATTGGTGTTGTCTACGTAGACTTCAGTAAGGCTCACGGTAAGGTCTTGCATGGCAGACTGGTTAAGAAGCCCAGAGCCATGGCATCCAGGGTAAATTGGATCCAAAACTGGCTCAGTGGAAGGAAGCAGCAGATGACTGTCAATGGGTAATTGTTATGATTGGAAGCTGGTGTACTACAGGGTTCAGTGCTTGCCCCTTTGCTGTTTGGAGGACACATTAGTGATGTGGACATGAATGCAATTGGTATGATCAATAAGTGCTCAGATGACACAATGATGTGATAAGTAGTGACGAGGAAAGCCTTAGACAATAGGACAATCAAGATAGGCTGGTCTGTGCCAAATGGAATTTAATCCCAAAAATTGAGAGGTGAATCATTTAGGGAGGACTGACAAAGTGAGGGTGTACACATTGAATGGTAGGGCCCAGGAAATAAAGAGCATCAGAGTAACCTTGGTGTACATTTCATAGATCTCTGAAATCAGCAGGACAGGTTAGTAACATGTTTAGGAATGTATATGGAAATTTTATATTTATTACTCAAGGCACTGAATACAACAGCAAGGAGGTTATGATGGAGCTCTATGCAATGTTAATGAGGACGCAGCTGGAGTACGGTGTGCAGTTCAGATGGCACACTATAGGAAGGATGTGACTGCATTCTGAGGGTGCAAAAGAGATTCATCAGGATTTTGTCTTGGCTAGAGTGATTCAGCTATAAAGAGAGACTATTGGTGGGTTAGGATTGTTTTTCTTAGAGCAGGGAGTCTGAAGGGGGTATCTGAATGAGGTACACAAAGTTCGAAGGGGCACAAACAGAGTAGATAAGGAGACACTTTTCCCATTAGTAGATAGGTCAATAGCTGGAAACATGGTTTTAACAAAAAGTGGAGGAGACTTAGAAGATTCTTGAGGAAAACAAATTTCACCCAGAGGTATGAGAGCATCTGGAACTCACTGCCTGAAGTTTAATAGAGGCAGGAACACTGAAAACATTTAAGAACTGTTTTGAGGAGCAGCTGAAATGCCATACAAAGCATAAGGCCAAGTGCTGGAAAATGGAATCATAATATCTTGTATGTTTGATGACTGGCACAAACATAAGAGACCGAAGGGTCTCTTTCCAGGGTATAAAACTGCATGACGCTATGCTTAACTACTCTTCCAGTTTCAAAGCCATCTTCCTAAAGCTTAAAAAAGTCTATATCCTGTAATGACAATGATTCTAATTTTCAAAATCACTTGCTTAATTATCTGCTATTTTATCACAATTTTAAGTTTCTTTTTTATGTTGAAGTGGATATGACTCTCAATGAATCTCAGCACAGAAAGTTAGGCTGTTCACTGAAGCTTTAAGTTTGAAGTTCAATGTGTATGCTAATGATTGTTAATATTAGATGGAAGGGAAATCATCTGGTAGAAAATCTAACTTACAGATTTCATCTGAGTGTCAGAAAGAAGAAAATTACCCTTGAATAAAGCCTTTTTTGCCCAATTATATGTCATTGTGAATTACTGTGATAATTTATAAAATTCATATTCAACTAAAAGCTATAAATGTACATGCCACAAATAAAAGTAATTGTGGTTAAATATTGATTGATTAAATGTGACCTTTCCATTACCGCAATCAAAATCCTCTCACTGAAAAGAAAAATTAAAAATTCTTAGAGAAACATTATGTGTAAACGTTTCATGAAAGATTACTGGAAGAATGTTTCCTACTTTTTTCAATCCAATCAATACATTTGGTCCATCAGACAGAATCTTCCCAACTCCTGGATCTCATAGACTAGGTAAGTAAGTTGGAAAAATCAGGCAAGATCATAAAAATTAGATTCTCAACATTTAATGGCAAGATAAGAATTTCACTGAGTGGTGATGGGCTTATTTGAATGTATTTATATCTCATTATTTCTTATTCTTGCCTCATTTATATGCAATTTGGTATTCTTCCACACAACAAGAAGAAACTCGATGACAACCATTCTCAACATGAAAGTCAGAGTGGGTACTTGGCAGTTCCATCTGTCACTCACTACTCTGAGCTTCAATCTTGGCCTGCATTTCCCTGACATCTCCGACAAAGCTTCAAGGGCAGCAATTTCCTGTACCCTAATCCATCGAGGTTGGCATTGGACACGCATCGGTCTCACCACAACATTATGGCAACTCTCAGGCTATCTTGCACAACTCCGACAGAGTTCACTACTTTAATGTTGCACTTTGGAGCCCACCAACACCTTCTATTACAATGCTTCTTGTACAGTCACCCATCTCATGCATCACAGCAAAGCGCAGCTCTGGCACATTGCTGGTATCTTATTGTTCATTCACTTTCTGTCTATTTGGATACTCACAACATCTTTGCTTAGTCTTGCCTTTTTGCCTCATTCTGAACTTACAGGCACACAGTATTTCTGTCTTACCTTAACCTTTACTCAGACACAAAATCTGTCATGATTACTAACAGTGGTCAGTCATATCACTGTGTTGTGCTACATTAATATTACTATCACACCATTTACCAGCAACTTAGATGGTAACAAACATTACATGTGCTTCATGAGGGCAGTAAAGGCCAGTTTCGAAGCAACAGAAAGAAGGAGGTCAACAGTAGCTGGTTTCATATGAAAAGGGGAGATGGGATAGAGCCCTGAAGGGATTTAAACTGTGAATTTTATATTGGAAGTGTTGAGGAGCCAATGAAACTTCAAGCAGAGAAGGTGAGATAAGGCCTAAGTTTATGGATTGCTTGAGGACAGAAAACATGAGAACGATTTGATTTCAAAGTGACAATGACATGACTGAAGGTGTCAACTATAGATGGCCTGAGAGGTCCAGTGAAAATCAAAGTTGAAGCCAATGGCTAACAATCTCAGCAGAACTGCCACAAAGCACTGGAATTTGGTAGAGCTCAAACAAATATGGAAGGATGGTATAGCCTCTCCAATATACAAATAATAACACTGCAGTTGATCAAAGCCCATTCCACCTAAGTACACTAGTCATTGTATCTCCTTAAAAATCTCGTCAAATGCTATTTTTGCTTCTGATTCTGCTCTACATATTCCAGAATGATCTCGAAGGAAAATTCTGAAACTCAACAAGTAATGGTAAACAAAATTTGAAGCATTACCATGGCTGCTCTATTATTACATCCAGGCCCACTAGAATCTAATCTACGTGAGCTAATTTCAACGACCAGGAACGTTACCAATTCTTTTGGACTTACTGATGGTCAACAGCGGTGTAGTTTTTATTATGGTGCTGATGTTGAAATAACCTATCTTTCATGCATATTACCAGGAGATTACTTCGGTTTAATTTACTTTTTAATATTCTTGTTGAATTTCATAGTGTTTTTTGTTCGAAAGTCAAGTTCATTCTTTAAAGTAGATATCACTATAAATGCTGAGAAAGAAAAGTGGTGAGCCTGATCTGTATCATTGTTCCTGCACCAATGCTGGGTTCAAATTCTAGAACTTCCATCCTAACTGTGGGTATCCTTACACACCAAGGGTTCTAACAGTGTAAAAAGACAGCTCACCACACTAATGGGCAATTAGGGATGGTGAATAAATACCAGCCCAGCTAGAAATGCCCATATTCCATGAATGATTAATAAAAACACATATTGCAAATTTGGATAATTGTACAATTGGGAGTAATCACATTTTACAAATTACACTTCAAGGTTTTTTCTTACATACATACATTTATATTTGGTGCAGAAAGTTGCAGAAAGTCTGTATTAAAACTATTTATTACTTTTTTTTTACATTTCTTTGTATTAGAAGAAGTATTTATTCTTTTACAAAATTATAAAAAAACAAGAAAGAAAAGCAATATTACAATCTTAGATTACAGAAACATTAACAGGAAACTACCTACTACTCTACAAGAACATACTAAAATGATGACAAAAAAACCCCTTAAATTAGCTTAACATTAGTCAAATTAACTTAAATTAAACTAAATTAAACTCAATTCAATTCAATTCCACCACTTGCTGCACCTCCACCGAGGCTCCCATCCAAGCGAGTATCAGTTGTAAAACCTGTATTTATCAAACTTCCTCCCCCCAAGTTCCTTGGACTGCCAAATGTGGCCCCCATGTCTATATAAAGGCACTGGTCAGTATTACTGACAAGTCTGTATCGATGTATTTTGAAAAGGACTGCAACGCCTTATAAAATGGTTCTGTTTTCTGGTGCACCACATTTGTGGGAGAATCTTGTGGGATGTGCTCCATCACCAATCTATGCCCCTCCCCATGAGACCTGGTTTTTTTTCTGACATCCAGTTCATTAGAATGTTCTTCCTTACACAATGTGTGAGAATGTTAAATAATCTCTTCCCGTGCTCATCCAACGAGGGCAAATTTGGCAATCCCAAAAGAAGGGATAAAGATCGCCTTCACCTCGATTCCCAGAATCCCTCCCAACTCACTAACTATGGCACCCCAATATTCATGGATCCTGAAATATGACCATAAACAATGTGTGGGTGTGCCTATGCCAATTTTACATTTAGGACATCCTGGAGACACTCCTTTCTTGAATTTAGCCAACCGTTCTAGAGCCATATGGGCCCTGTGAAGAATCTTCAACTGCATAGCTTGCGCTTTATTGCATATCAAAATTTTCTTCACATTCTCCCATATGTTCTCCCATGTCTCAAACGAAATTTCTTCTCTTAGTTCCTGACTCCAACTCCATAGAGTCTTTCCACATCCTCCAGGGCGCACCCCCTCTGTAAATGGTATAGGGTACTAACCGAGAGAGTGCCCACACACCGGAGCACTCCTCGCTCTATATCAGGCTTATCGGGCTGATTAAAGAGCGTGGTCTTTCTCTGTATGTAGTCATTAATCTAGAAATACTGGAAGAGGTCCCTACTAGGTCGGTCACATTTGTGACTTAATTGGTCAAAAACACATCAGGACCACTCCCTCAAATAAATCTCCCAAACAGGAGACTCCCTTGACCTCCCATGCTTTAAAGCCAGAGTCCATTGACCCCGGTTTAAATCCTGGGGCTCCAACTAAAGGGGTGAACAATGAGGTCTTATGTGAATTTCCCTCGCCCTCCACAGTTTGGCCATGTATTAGATAATCGGGCTTTTACAATGCTCAGCCACGGATTTCGCTATATCCGTAAACAATAAATTAACGAGGAGACATCTTACCTGAGAAGCCTTGATGTCAAGCCATATCGACTTGGGATACTTATGCAACCAGTCACCCACATATGACAATAGGGCACCTATTTGATATCACTTCAGATCTGGGAGATCCACCTACTCACCACCCCACCCCCCCACCCCACATCTCCCTCCTCCACCACCATCTGCCCCATCCAACATACCCTATGGGAACTGCAACTTTGTAAATTAATGAGAGGACATCTATGACACTGGATAAAGGATCCAAGCCAGCCATTTAGTCCCCGCAACACCTGTCTGAGCAGCAATAGCAGGAGCAATCTCACTGGATAGAGTAACCAAGGAAGGACATTCATTTTAATCAAGGCTATTTAGCCTAACCAAGATAATGGCCACTCCTTCCATTGCTGCAGATCCTGCCTTATCCTACATAACAATTGTACAAAGTTAGCTCTGTACAGCTGATGGAAAATGGGGCTAATAAAAATACCCAGATAAAAAAAAATTTTGCGACCGTCGAAAGGGAAACTGGGTTCCATCCTCCAGGTCAGGCACTCCCACCAAGCCCCCAAGAGTACAGCTTCCGACTTTGTAAAATTTATTCTATATCTCAAGAAGATGCTGAATAGTTTAATTTTTTGTATTAATTGGCGTAAGGACTTTTCCATATTAGCTAAAAATTGTTTTGTGCTCTCCTATCTCTACCTGTGCAGCCACTACTTCAGGATCCTTCTGGATGGCCTCGGCCAATGGTTCAATTACTGAGGTAAATAATAACGGTAAGAGAGGACACCCTTGTCAGTTGCCTCTCCCAACGCTAAAATTATCCAATTTAACGGCGCTCGTAAGAACCACCGCCTTGTGATCACTACACAGCACTGCCACCCACTTAGCAAAAGCCCACCCCGCCAAGACTAAAGCATTCTAGGACACCAAAAAGATATGGCTGCTCCACCCGATTAAACACCTTTTCTGCGTCCAAGGAGACCGCCAAACCTGGAATCAATCTCATATCTGCACTGTATCCAGCACCCTCCTAATGTTATTGGAAGAGCTACGGCCCTTAATGAAGTCCATCTGGTTGTCTTTTATAATAGTGGGCAATATCTTTTCCAATCCCAGGACCAGCATCTTTGACAGGATTTTAAAATTTATATTCAGCAATGAGATAGGTCCATATGAGGCACAGTCCTCAGGGTCTTTTCCTTTCTTTAAAATGAGGGAGCTATTGACCTCCCTAAGAGAGAGCGGAAGTCCAGGTTATATGAGCGATTATACATTCCTAGGACTGACTCAGCCAACATGTTTATGAACTCCTTGTAGAACTCATTCAGGAATCCGTCTGGCCAGGTGCTTTGCCACTTTGGAGCTGTCTTACCGCCTCCTGCACCTCCTGTATTGTCAAGGGTGCATTTAAAAGGGAGACTTATTATGCGGTTATGCTGGGGAGATCCAGGTTCTCGAAAAAGGATTCCATCTTGCCACCCCATCCTCAGCCCTCTGACCAGCATAACTCCACACAGAATTTCCAAAATATGGCATTAATCTTTTTCGACACGTGAGTAATAGGACCAGTTCTCTCCCTAATGGACACAATGGACTGCGGAGCATTTTTCTTCCTAGCCAGATAAGCCAAATATCTACCTGGCTTATCCCCGTATTCAAATAACCTTTGCTTCACAAAGGAGATCTCTATCTTCGCCACCAGTGTAAGCACTGAATTCAGGGCAGCCCAGACCAGCTTGACAACAGATGACGAATCAGCTGCTTTTAGCCGGGCCTTGAGCATCTGTTGCCGCTCTTCTTTCTGCCTATTCCTGCTTGTTGAATATGAGACAATCAAACCCTTGAAGTATGCCTTGGTGGTCTCCCAAATCACCGACTGATTACTAGCCATACCAGAGTGGATGTCCCATAAGGCCCCTCTATACATTTACTGCCTTTTAAAAGAAATGGGTCCATGCACCAGTGTCACGTGTCTACTCCATTATCCTTAATCTTGACATCAAAGTACCCTGCCGCATGGTCTCAGATAGCTATGTTCCCAATCCTGCAGGACAACATCAAATCCAACCAGACCGGTGAAGCAAAGAACATATGAATTCTCGTGTGGCATTTGCGTGGGTTGGAATAAAAGGTAAAATCACTACCATTAAGGTGGAGACGCCTCCATACATCTACCACCCTCAACTCCCCACACACGTCCATTAGCTGTTTAGATTGCAGGGGGATACCCGAGACCCATTGGCATTCTGTCTACCTCGAAGTCAATGAGGTGGTTAAAATCTCCTCCTTTGATCATACAGTGCACTCCAAAAGCCATTCTTGAAACTGCCCAGATGATTGCAAGAGAAAAAGCTTCGATTTTATGTCGCTTTTATTCAGCAAATTATTTTCACAAAAATTCAAGTTTTGTACAGTACCACCAAGCAACTGTAAATTTAACCCTTCATACTCACCATTCCCAACAGGATCTTAAATGGTCCCAAAAGAATGTGATCCTCAAAATTTCAATGATTATTCAATTCATTCAATAAACACAAATCTGTAACCACAATCATTGATATTATTCAAGGATGTTTCTCAATGGCTTTTTTAGCATCTGCATCAGTGTTTTTCATGCATATATTTTTGGGAAGTTTGCATATTCATGAGAATATAAATAAATGGTATGAGCACTGGCTAGCAGCCATTCACACGAACAAGGAGTAACATATGTACTCTTTCCTGAATCGCTGATTTTAAAGAATATTTATATTTTCAGTGCCAAAGTCACACTGATAGAGATTTAGACAGCACAGTGACAAATTATCACATTTTGCTTTTTGAACACATTATGTCATGTGTTCTGGGAATTAAATAAAAATTTACCTGCTGTTCCTAATTCTGATGCAAAGTTTGCAAATGAGAAACCAGTGACACATTTTAAAATGTGGCACATTCTAACACATCAGATGTTGAGGTTGTTGGCGCTCATAATGTGGTCATCTTATTTGTTGAACAATGAATAAAGTGTAAATACTTGATATTTCACTTTTAAACTTTTAAATTATATTCAAAGGTGAATCTATTTCTGTGTTTAGAACAAGAGTTTGTAAAGTTGCTAAAATTTAGCAGATTGCTCACTAGAATGTCTGAATTATTAATATGTGTGAGGAAATGTTCTTTTCAGATCAATGTAATCACAGATATGGTGTGGGAACTAACATGTACTGTAATATTTCTGGTTCCTTTGGAACCAACACTTTGGTGCAGCCTAGGCATTAACAATTCAAAGTGTCTTCAGGTGTCACTGAAATGTCTTCATCCTGTTGCTAGATAATATTTCCAAAAATAAAATCCTTTTTGACAACATACTTTGAGATTCATGCTGGAATTAATGGCTACTAAAGTAATATGATACTTCCCAATTACTTGGTGTGTTAATCTGCACTGTGCAGAACAACTAAGGAAATGTGTTGGACAAGGAACAGATGTCTACACAGAGAATAGTCATGTGGTAAAATTGGCCTGTTTTTGTTTTCTTTTGTGGATGTGACTAGCATTTCTGGAACCTTCCTAAACGGCATCAATGAAGTAGATGGGACTTTATGCAATCAATGATAGTTTTCATGGTTCCCAATACTGACACTAGCTTTCAATCCCTGGTTTTATTTGACTGAATTGAAATCTGCCAGGCTAGCATTTGAATCTATGTTACCTGATCCATAGGTGAAAGCTCTACATTGCTAGTCCAGTGGCATTACTAGTACAGATGGGAGAAAAGCCCAGTATCTTGTCAAGTGGATACAAAATTGGCTTTATGGTAGGAATGGTGGCAGAGGGTTGTTTGTCACCAGCGGAGTCCCACAGGAGTTTGTGTCCACTTTTTTGTCATTTATATAAATGATTTGGATGAGAATACAGGCAGCATGGTTAGCAAGTTTGCAGATGACACCAAAATTGGTGATATAGTTGACAGTGAAGAAGGTCATCTAAGATTACAAAGAGATCTTGATCAATTGATTCAATAGGCTGAGGAGTGGCAGATGGAGTTTAATTTGGATAAATGTGAGGTATTTCATTTTGGTAATACAAATAAGGACAGGACTTATATGATTAATGATAGGGCCCTGAGTAGTGTTGTAGAACAGAGAAACCGAAAGGTTCAGAGGTACATTGTGATGATGCTGCTCCTTTAACACGGTTATGGTGTCCTTGGTTTTTTTCAGGAGGTCGTAAAAGCACAGGTTCTGAAAAGTCTGAGGTTGAAGAGTTTCAGGGCCAATTTAATTATAGCTAACAGATACTGCCTCAGGCAAAATCCTCCTGTCTCTCTGGCATCTCTCCCATAAGACCTGTGTTTGATTTTACCTTTTGCACCAAGGAGTGTTTATGGGGATTGTTGCAAGTGTTTGGAACAACATCATTAAGGAGAGACGATCTGTTGGGTTTTCGGATATGTCAACTTATTCAGTATTCTATTTTCTTTTGTTTCTGTTTCAGTCTGTGACCTTCTAAGTAAATTCTGTTTTGTTTAAAACTAAGTGGTTTGACCAACTGCATCCCTCCTGTAATATTTGCGTTACACCTGCTTAAAACAACAAAGTTAGGGTCTGGGCGAGTTTCTTGAAATGCTTTGAGGGGGTCTGGCCTGGTCCATAACAGACTGGGGGCTCTTTGTGAGATGTGTTCTATAGTTCCAAATTGGGATTGGGTTGTTGGACTCAAAGGGAGCGAGTGTCAGGTATTAGTGTCTTTTGTTCCGGGTGTTGAATTTGTTTGGTTTAAACAGTGCTTGGGATAGCACTGGCTCTTTCAGTCACCAAGACGTTTCTGGAGGTGGAAGAAGTGACCATGGGATTTTTATAAAAGATGATTAATGCCAAGCTGCTGGAATTAGCAGACACTCTGGAGCTGGAGCTGCCTCCTTCTGTGAGGAAAGAAGAGATAATTACAGCAAGAGCTCAGCATTTAAACTTGCTGTAAATGCCATCAGAATCTTTCAAGATGACTAAAATTCAATTTGAAAATGGAACTGCTTGAGTTAGAGGCAAAAGGCAAGGAATTACGATTAAAACCAGAGGAAAGAGAAAAAGAACAAATTACTTTAGCAGAACAAAAACAGAGAGAGGATAGAGAGGAAAGGAAGACCGAGAGAGAGTTTGGACTTAAGAAATTGGCATTTAGACGGGAAAGTCAGCTTAAAAGGATGGAGATGAAGGCTGAAGATAAACCTAGTGAGGAAGAGAGTGAGGATGAGCAAAGTCCTGGTAGCCAGAAGGCCTAGTGAGAAATTGTTTAAATATATTCAAGCATTGCCTAAATTTGATGAGAAGGATGTGGAAGCATTTTTCATCTCATTTGAAAAGATGGCTAAACAAATGTGGTGGCTAGTGACCCATGTGGGTTTTGTTGATGCAAACAAAACTTGTAGGTAGAGCGAGTGAGGTATTCACATCACTATTAGAGGAGGTATCTGGGGTGTATGAGGAGGTGAAGAAAGTTATCTTAAGAGCATATGAGCTTATGCCAGAAGCTGACAGACAATTTTTCAGGAATCGAAGTCAAACCTACATTGAGTTTGAAAGGATTAAACAAAGTAATTTTGATAGGTGGATAAGGGCATTAAAAATAGAGCAAACCCATGACGCTTTTAGAGAGAAGATTATTTTGGAGGAGTTCAAAAATTCACTCCCTAAAGCAGTGAGCACTCTTATGAAAGAGCAGAGAGTTAAAATGGCAAGACGATTATTGGTCCATAAATCAAATTCTGGCTTTGAAAATCATTTCCGATCCCAAGGGATAGAATTTAGGGAAAAGAGAAATCCACACGTGGAAAGGGAAAAGCAGATCTTGGTGAAGATCATAAGGATAACTTACCACAGGAAGAAAGGAAACCCTTGAAGGGGAAAGGGAAGTTAAAAGCTCTGGTGTTTTCACTGAAATAAAGGAGGCCACATGAAATCACAATGTTGGTGGGTTAGGAAAAGCATTGGGAAGCCAGATGTAGGAAAACAAGATAAGCCAGTGAATTTTGTTGGGAGTGGTGAAGGAAAGCACGGTGAAGGCTAAAAAGCTGCACCAGAATGTACATGCTGGTCGGAGATTGGTTAAGGAGGAAGTGCCAGATCTTTTTAAACCATATATCTGCACAGGAAGAGTTTATTTGCATAGGCCAGGAGCAGCAGGTAAAGAGGTCACAATATTAAGAAACACAGGATCCTCTCAATCTGTCATGCTGAAAGATAAGGAGATATTACCTCTCAAGGACTACTGCCAGAAAAGGTATTCATGGTGAGACAAGAAGTGATCAATTATGTAAAGTTAGCTTAGAGTGCACAGTGAAGAGGGGAGAAGTTGTGGTAGGAGTACTGGACAAACTCTCAGCTCCAGGAATACAATTTGTCCTTTTTAACGATACAGCTGATTCACAGGTAGAAATGCTGCCTTCTTTGGTTGAAAAGCCAGTGGAAACTCAGACAACTGAATTATTGCAGGACATATATCCTGGGACTTTTCCTGACTGTATGGTATCAAGGTCATAAAGTTGCCAGTTGAAACAGGAAAGATCAAAGAATACAGATAAAGTTGAAGTGGAATTAGCAGAGACCCTGTTTGATCAATGGTTGATACAAGCCAGAAGCACATAGATGACACAACAGACATCATTAACTCAGATAAATTAACTGAGTTACAGTAGAAAGATGAAAATTTAAAGCAATTGTATCAAAAGGCATACATAGAAAAAGAATCTGAATGTATCCCTGAATGTTATTATCTTAAAAATGATTTCTTAATAAGGAAATCGAGACCATCACATATTCAGATAGATGAGTAATGGGCAGAAGTTCATCAAATCATATTGCCAGTGGGTTATACAAAGGAGATATTGTGGGTGGCGTATGAGCTACCACTAAGGGGTCATTTAGGAGTGAAAAAAACACAAGCTGGGACACAAAAACATTTTTACTGGCCTGGACTGCACAAGGATGTCGCTGAATTTTGCCAGACATGTCATACATGTCAGGTAATTGGAAAACCACAGGCAGTAATAAAACCGACATCTTTACTACCTATTCCTGCATTTGAGGAACCTTTTACAAGAGTCTTAATTGTGTAGGACCCCTATCTAAAACAAAAAGTGGGCATCAGTATTTGTTAACAATAATGGATGTGTCTACGAGATTTCCAGAGGCTGTTCCATTACACTATATCATAGATAAAAGGATTGGAGAGGAATTACTCAATTTTTTTTTCACAAGATACAGATCACCCACAGAGGTATAATCAGATCAAGGGAAATACTTTACATCAAAATTATTCAAGGAAGTTATGGTTGACTGAGGAATTAAACAATTCAAATCTACTGCGTACCATCCAGAGTCGCAGGGAGCTAGAAAGATGGCATCAGACATTAAAGACTATGTTGAGGGCTTATAGTCAAGACTATCCAGATGATTGCGATAAGGAATTTCAGTTGTACTTTTTGCGATCAGAGATGCACCAAATGAATTGACCAAATTCAGTCTATTTGAATTAGTTTTCGAAAGAATCACTAAAACTGATTAAGGAGAAATTGGTAAGTCATAATTCAGAGACCACATATTTGGACGATTTGTCAAATTTTAGGAAACGATTAAATAGAGCTGGGGCGTTGGCTAGACGGCATTTAAAAGTATCACAGCATACAATGAAACAGGAAGCAGACAAGAAATCAAAAACTCGCAATTTTGTTGCTGGGGATAAAGTGTCAGTGCTACTTCCAGTGATAGGTGAATCTTTAAAAGCAAGATTTAGTGGACCTTACCAAGTCGAAAGGAAATTGAGTGAGGTGAACTATTTGATAAGGACTCCAGATAGAAAGAAATCTTACTGTGTGTATTTTGACAGGGAAGGAAAGCCAAAGGAGACTGTGTCATTGGTTACACCACTGAGGGAAGAACCAAGTTCAGAGGATTCTGAATTGGACATTCCTCAAATTAAATTGGACAATGAGGAAGTTGTCAAAAGTTAGGATAAATTATTGACTTACCTTCCAGAGGAAAATTGAAATGACCTTTAAGAGTTATTACTATCACATGGGGAGATATGTGGAAATTAGCTGGGAAGTACTAACCTAACTATGCATGATGTAGATATAGGAGATGCTGTTCCGATTGAGCAACATCCTTATAAGCAGAATCCTCTAATGTTGCCACAGGTTCAAAAGGAGATTGAATGCATGCTCCAAGATGACGTATTCGAAGTGCGTTACAGTGACTGGAGCTCACTAGCTTTTGGAGCGCCGCTCCTTCATCAGGTGGTTGTCCGATAGGAAGGAGACCAGAATTGTACACAATATTCCAAAAGTGGCCTAATCAATGTCCTTTACAGTCGCAACATGACCACCCAATTTCTATACTTAATGCTTTGACCAATAAAGGATAGCATACCAAACGCCTGCTTCACGATCCTATCTACCTGCGACACTACTTTCAAGGAGCTATGAACCTGCACTCCAAGGTCTCTTTGTTCAGCAACATTCCCTAGGACCTTACCATTAAGTGTATAAGTCCTATTATGGTTTGCTTTCCCAAAATGCAGATCCTTGCATTTATCTAAGTTAAAGTCCATCTGCTACTTCTGAGCCCATTGGCCCATTTGATCAAGATCCCGTTGTACTCTGAAGTAAACTTCTTCACTGTCCACTACACTTCTAATTTTGGTGTCATCTGCAAACTTACTAACTATACCTCCTATGTTTGTATCCAAATCATTTAT
Organism: Chiloscyllium plagiosum; assembly: GCF_037043375.1. Taxonomy (NCBI): domain Eukaryota; kingdom Metazoa; phylum Chordata; class Chondrichthyes; order Orectolobiformes; family Hemiscylliidae; genus Chiloscyllium; species Chiloscyllium plagiosum. Next base: position 97,063,991 of record NW_028270142.1, on the reverse strand, counting down.
ATAAATGACAAAAAATAGTGGACCCAGCACCGATCCTTGTGGCACTCCACTGGTCACAGGCTTCCAGTCTAAAGAACAACCCTCCACCACCACCCTCTGACTTCTACCTTCAAGCCAGAAGGAGCAAAGACAATTTCTGCTTTTGTAACGCCAAATAGACTGTATCAATTTAAAGTTATGCCACTTGGTATGACAAATGCACCAGCCGCATTTCAGAGTCTAACCAATAAGGTCATTGTGAGACTACCCAATTGTACCGTATATATAGATGATCTGGCGATTTTTAATCATACATGGAAGGAACATTTGCAACATTTATCAGAATTGTTCGATCGACTTCAAAAGACAGACTTAGTGATAAACCTTCTGTGATTTTAGTGATAAACCTGGCTAATAGTGAATTTGCAAAAGCCCACATCACCCTCTGGGCCATGTTACTGGACACGGGATGCAAAAACAAAGGTAACTGGGAGCTTTCCATACCATTAACACCCTTCAGGCTCTCTGCCTGTATTCCTGATGAAGGGCTTTTGCCCAAAACGTCGATTTTACTACTCCTCAGATGCTGCCTGAACTGCTGTGCTCTTCCAGCACCACTAATCCAGAATCTGGTTTCCAGCATCTGCAGTCATTGTTTTTACCTACAAAAAAGAGCAGTACTACCATTCCTGGGATTGAGTGGATTTTATTAAAAACTTGTACCAAATTTTAGCATTGTGGCTGCTCCACTTATTGAATTGCTAAATAAAGACAAGAGGTTTCAATGGATGGTGGACTGTCAAGAGGCATTTGACAGCCTGACAGCCGTGTTAACCACTGTATTAGACATACCTTATTATGCAAAGCCTTTCAAGATGGCTAACAATGCAAGTGATATGGGTGTTGGTGCTGTGTCCTCACAGGAAGATGACAAAAAGATAGAAAGACCCATCAGGTATTTCTCCAGGAAACTGCACATTCATAGCAGAAATATTCAAGAGTTGAGAAGGAGACTTTGAGCCTGGTGTTGACATTAACATTTCAATGTTTATATTACCAGTAACGTATCAGGGACTGATCATAATCCAGTAAAGTTCGAGGATAAATTTAAGGACAAAAATGCCAAACTTTTTAGATGGAGCCTGTTGTTACAGCCATTCAAATTGAAAACTGTGCATGTGGCAGGATGAGAATTGCAACTGCCGATGCATGGTCGAGACCTGAATGAGAAACGGAGGCATTTGGTGGCAGGAGTACAACAGACTGAAACAAACGGTAGTTATGCATGTTTGCATATTTATAGTCAATGTAATGTATGTGTGTGTGTATAGAGTACTAACAGTTTAAAATTAAGGGGTGTTAAAATGAAACTATCTTTGGATACTGATGGTTCATTTTTTTTAAGGGGGTGAAATGTGAGGCTGCTGTTCCTTTAACGTGTTGTCCTTGGTTTTTTTCAGGACGTTGTAAAAAGCACAGGTTCTGAAAGGTCTGAGGTTGAAGAGTTTCAGGGCCAATTTAATTATAGCTAACAAATACTGCCTCAAGCAAAAAGGCATTTAAGAGTAAAAAAAAACTTGTACAATGAAAGGGGAGTGGCCAAGTCTCCCAGCTCAGCTTTTCACTGGTTTGGTTTGGTCTGGCTATTCACTGAAAACAGTCAAGCAGTTGTAAAAGCTGTTGCACCCAAAGAAGCAGGTCCAAACTAAACCTCTCACTCTGACATCTCTCCCATTAGACCCTGTGATGGATTTTACCTTTTGTGCCAAGGGGTGTTTATGGGGATTGTTGCAAGATGTTTGGAACAGCATCATTAAGTTGGGATGATCTGTTGGGTTTTCGGATATGTTGAGTTATTCAATATTCTGAACTCTTTTGTTTGTGTTTCATGCTGTAATCTTGTAAATAGATTCTGTTTTGTTTTATACTAAGTGGTTTGACCAACCACATCCCCCCTGGAATACCCGTGTTAAAACAACTCTAACATGATAAAAGAAATAGCGCCCATTTTGACTACATAAATAACTGAGGGAAAAAACAAAAGGGTTTTTCTTGCAGAGAAAATGAAGAATGAATAAAATGCTCTTTATGACTTCTTGAGATCATCTCAAGGATGACTTTTTTGGTTTTCAGGGGCTCCTTTTGACATTCTATTGACCCATTTATTAGATGATGGGTCATGTGGTAACAGTACCTTAGATGTAAATTGACATGTGGGGTATTTGGCCTTTCACAAAAGCAGAATTATAAGAATTAATCAGTATCCTCAAATATCAGCCTTCAATTAAACTGACACCATAACACAAAGGAAGGACTTACTTTCTTTGATGCCACAATATTCACATCGGCATAACATGTCTGCAAAGCTGGCATTTCCTACATGGATATTTTAACATAAAATTACTTATTTGGCACTAAAACACTGTGAGACATCTGATAATTGTGAAGAGTACTATGTAAGTGAAGGTTTCTCTTTGCTCTTGGCGTAAGCACACATCTCCCATAGAGATGGGTTGGCAGATGGTATTGCCCACAATTTAGCTGATCTCTTGAGGGCAAATTCTATACAAATACTGTCTGCTTCCCATATTGGTCTGATTTGGCTCTGGCTTTTTGATTCAATAATTCTTTCTCTCTTTTGTTCTTTTCCTGAGCATTTAAGCACAGACCAAAGTCCCGGGATATTATAGGAAGGTGCTAATCACTGGGGCTAGGGCTTAGACTTCATTGCTCTTCAGTGGCCAGTCAGACATGAAAAAGATGAATGGACGTGGTTGCCAGGGCTATGAGAAAAGATGGAGTTTGCAGGGACAGAAAGAGCTAGGATGAAGTGGCAAGGGCTTAAGATGGGAGGAAGACAAGGTTACAAGTCTGTGAGGAGGAGGAGAAATAGGAGGCTACGACATGGGTGGGGGAAGTAAGAAGATGTAAAGTGGGGGAGAAAAGGAGGCTTAGTCTCCAAGAAGGCAGGGCAGGATGGTGGCGTTGGAAGAAGCAGGCTGCAAAGGAGAGAGAACAGTTTCAAACTGTCAATAATGGAATACTCAACTAACTGACAGCCAGGAAAACTTGACATCAATTTTAAAAATACATTAATCATTAATTCACAAGATATGTGCTTCACTGGCCTATCCCTAGTTGCCCTCCAGAAATTAGTACAGAGCTTCCTTCTTAAATCATTGCAATCCATTTGCTATACACAGGCACACAATGCTGTAAGGAAGGGAGTTCCATGACTTTGACCCAGCGACACTGAAGGAACAGAAATATATTTTTCAGATTAGAGATGCAGTATAAAGGGCAGTAACTATTTGGTTAAAATGCTCCAGCTTTGTGTACATGTGGAGGAAACACATTAGCTGTGAATCTGCGTGCGGAATGCACTTTTAGGATGACTTTCTTTTGTTTAGAATTACCTGTCGGTTATTTTGATAAACAAAACTTTTGTTGTTAACTAATGCCTGTTATGCCGATGTGAATATTGTGGCGTCAAAGAAAGTAAGTCCTTCCTTTGTGTTATGGCGTCAGTTTAATTGAAGGTTGATATTTGAGGATACTGATTAATTCTTATAATTCTGCTTTTGTGAAAGGCCAAATACCCCACGTCAATTTAAATCTAAGGTACTGTTACCACATGACCCATCATCTAATAAATGGGTCAATAGAATGTCAAAAGGAGCCCCTGAAAACCAAAACATGGTTCCCAATAAAGTCATTCTTGAGATAATCTCAAGAAGTCATAAAAAAAATCATTTTGGCATAAGACCAGATTTTTTTTTAAATCAGAACTAATTACATAATGGGAACAATGAAGTTGTGTGTAATTATCTGGCAAAACTGTAGTCATAAATTGTATCATACTGAAACCTGAACTTGCGATAAGTCACAAAATATAAAAACAACATTTTGTTGAAACCATATAAATCAGCTCTAGCCACTGTGAAAATGGGTTCCAATTTTGTAGAGAAGACTTTGTACAGGGTTCAAGAATTAGTTCCAGGGATAATGGTTTTTATTGATGCTACGGTTGTTGTTTTATGAGCCAAGTAATCTGAGAGGATTTAATGGAGGTATATAAAACCACGAAGGGTTAAGACAGAATAAATAGAAACTGCTTCCAATAGCTGAAGTATTGATCAACAGAAGGCTAAGATATAATTTCATTAAAGTTGACTGGTTAAAAAAAGCACAGGCAACATGAGGGAAAAAAAACCTTTATACAAACTGGAGTTAGAATCTGGAATGCACTCCTTCCTTATATTGCAGTGGAGCAGCTTCAAAATAGCATTCAAGACAAAACTGGTGAAATACTTGGAGACAAAAGCAATAGTGAAAGAATGTATTGTATGGTGTTTAAGGGAGGAGATATGGGGGTTCACAGGTTGTAGGACTGAACAGACCTCTCTTTAAAAGATCTGCTGCAGACTTGATGACGGTGTCTTTCTCTGCTGCCCTATTCTATTGGCCGCAAAATGTGTGTGAACTGTAACTGTTGATGGTTAAAAGTGGGTAGGGTGAAGCAGAGACAAAGAATCCAGAAGATTCTTCCAGGAGAAGCATAGAGCTTACATTTTCTCTCCCTGATCTTGACACAGACACCATTGTATTTTATAGAATATTTTGACCAATTCAGTCACTATAAATGCCAATCATGTGCCTTTAGCAAAGGCAATATTTGAAAAGCATCCTATAAGATTAGTTACTATTTAAGAAAATACTTCAATTAATACTGCCAAATGTGCTAATTGAGACAAAAAAAATACAATTGATTTACTACTTAATTTGGATTATGAGCATAGAACTGAAAAGCAAACATATGAGTCATAAACCTCAGTGAAGATAAGACTTTGAAAAAAATAATTTTTCTTTATAGGGAGTTTCACAATTTATATTCCAAAGCATTTCAGAACCAATGACTTACTTTTGAATTATAGCTATCAGCCAATTTCCTCATATAAAAAGTTCCATTGCAATGACTGAAGTCATCAATGTTGTTGGTCCTGCTAGTTGATTGATAAATATTAGGAGATATCAGGAAAGTATATTTATTTTGATTTTTTTTTATTTTAGTTGCCCTTTATTTTGATTAGACATGGAACATTTACTGAGAGTTTTGCTTTAACATCTCATCCAAATGACCACTCTTTCATCAGTCTAGCGGTCCCTCAATATGCACTGAATTGCTAATCTATATTATGTATTGAAGTCTCTGGAGTAGACTGCTACTGCTGAACTAAGGCTGTCATGAGACATAAAGAGTAAGCACTGATATGTGGAAAGACTCCCAGCAAAATCAGTTAATGCTGTGTCAACTAATATATGTAAAAAGCTTGATAAATATTTCAATAGTTATGGAAATGAATGCTGTGAAGGCAAACACAAAACAAAAAGAAATCAAATACTCCAAGGAAGGCATTGATTCTTGTGCATCTGGAAAGAAGAGATATTGATCAGGAACTCCCCACATTAGTGAGGGAGAAAAAAAAAATGAAGTTGGATCAGTTAGCAATTATACACCTCCTGGGAAGGTAGGATCAGGCAGGGTCTACAGTAGTGGCCATTCTAATTTTGTCTGTGATACACTGCGGACCTGAAATTGGAAACTTTAACCTGTTATTTTCGAAGTGCAAGCTGCATGGTAACAAGGGAAATTATTTTGTTAAATTTTATACGTTCTTATGTTTTTACCTTGGGAAACAGAAGAAATGGAATATAATCCATATGTTGAAATCCATGTAGAATAACTTGTGGGGAGGCTTGAGCTAGACTTCAAAAAGACAGACCAGCTGCTAGAATGGGCAGATGTGGCAAATGAAAATGATGAGAAGAAGCAATGCATTATAAAGGATACAATTTCAAAGGGAGTTCAGGGGTAAAAAAAAGATACCTAAGGCAAATATGCACAAATAATTGAAGCTGCCAGACAAGGTAAGAAACTGGTTACAGAGGCACAAAGGATCCTGAGCTTTAAAAATAGAAGAGCAGACCACAAAAACAAAGTTTGGCATCTGGTCATTGACTGCAGTGGTTGTTGATGCCTCGAGCAGGAACTCCTGACTGTAATAGGCCTGGAGCAGGAACCTTGCAGGAAGTACTGGAACCATGTTTGGGACACTGGTCGAAGAAGATGAACTCTATTTAAGTACTTTCTTTTAGTAACTCAAAATGGCACCAGATTGTGATGACAGAACACTTTTTATTGTTTCCCTCTGAATATATGTGACAATAAATAAGTCATCCATTCATTCAACTTTATAAAACACTGATTCAACCTCAAATTGGGTGGAATTTTAACAGAAATCAGTGAGGTGCCTATTTCGGCAAGTTTTATGGAAGGTTTCTCATGTTATTTTCTAAGCATGCCTCATTTCATAAGGACCACACCTCAAAGGCATCCTGCTTGTTCTGTCTTCCCTCTTGGCAGAGGCAGAAGTACTCATCACTGTCAGGACCACCCTGGATTCCTGTTTCTAGTTTGAAGCCCAGCCATATACCAAGTCAAGTGCTGCCAGCCAGGATCTGCTCTTCACTGTGCCCCTTCAGTTGAAGGGCAGCCAAAAGCAAACATTTCTCTGGATACACAGGCAGAACAGCTGACATGTCTTTGCAAAAAGAAGTGTACATTAAGAATATATTACTATACAGGTACCGTGCTCCATCCTGAAACCCTCTGCCAGACGGTGGTACTCTTTGCCCAGTGCCCAATGTAGCATAACATCTCCTCATTGTTCGATATGGGAATATCACACACTGGAAATGCTTCAGATGGTTCAGCAGTAATAAAAGCAAGGATAATCTAAATTAAGAACTGTATTTGCTTCTTGTTTTTTGAGCAGCAACAAATTTGTAGTCAATGGTGACCACTGCACCGAGCTCACAACTACTGGAGTCAGCTTCAATCAAAGCCTGTCCAGCTTATTGTGGCTGATGCTACACTACTCTGTCATGCAGAAGGTGATGTTCCTCCTGCTCAGTATTCTCATCTTCCTCCTTGGAAGACTGTTGGCACACTCCCAGCTCTTCAGTATCCATAACATCCTCTCTTCACCTGCTCCAGCCATGCAGAGCAGAGAATGAATAAGTACATTATCCCGACAAATGCAGCACAAGCCATGTCACACAAATACTGCAAGAGATTGTAATTGCTGCATGATTCCAGATACCTTGTCCCACAGCCCATTCACTATATCACCCAAGAAGTACAGCATTGCACATAAAAACATGTTAGTGAATACTGACAGTTCAAGGTAAGAGAAAATCAAGTTCCATGCCCCTGTGCAGCCTCTAAGTCCTTGGAGTGTTTTTGTGAACTGCAACTCACAGGTGCTACTTTTAAGATAGCCTATGATGATTTCTGCCTCACAGAGACAACTATCTTCAAAATGCAATATGCAATGACATGGTCAAGATTGTTTGTGACCAGAATTCATGTCGCAGAGTTGGACATTACATGTAGCATACTATGAATGCAGATATCTTCAATCTGTACTGTGAAAGTGCCCCTTGAAAGGCATCATATCACTCACAAGTACAGCCTATGTACTCAGACAGAAAAACATACTTCCCCACCCACTCTTGGGGAGATGGGGGGTATCTGGGAACATACAGTCATTTTTTATTTCCAGTGTGCATTTTCAATTTGCATCAGTAAGGCAACTTACGTCATTCTTGACCCAATGAGTCACAGGTAATCAAGGCCCCCTGTCCTTAACCTCCATGTTCCTTTCTTCCTGGCATTCCCTGGTGAGTACTGAACTTTCTCACATTCCCACACATCTCTTTGAATTCTGATTTAATTTGGCAACATTACCCTGAAGCTCCAGCCCTAACAGCTTAGTCATCCCAGCCATCATGTTATGCTATGCTGTACTGTATCCCCTGTCAAAGCCAAGTTCGTTATGACCATCACTAAATCCCTCCACCACCATAATCTGCAGTAATCCATGCCCTCCAATGCACTATTTTCTCTTCCACTGTATGTTGAGCTTCCTCCCTTCACAATTATTGCCCGCCCCCCGCATCTCAGCATGCTGCTTCCAATCCTGTACTGACTTCCTTAAAAGTGTCCCTGATAACATCCTTTAACTTTCACTAAACTTACCTCTCCCTTTCCCTCATTAACTTCACCAAGCTGCCTTGACTGATGACTGACCAGTACGCTTGACAACTCAAGTGTAGCTCCCAACTAACTTCCCATGATCCCCTGGACTTGTTGCTCTAGGTCTGCAGGCCTGGTCATGGCTCACTCCTACACTGTGGTACCACAGACCCTTGACCCTGAACACGTCCCCCTCCCCTACAAGCAGCTAAGTAACCATGTCTAAGCTCCTAAACTGATATAAGCCCCTTGACTCTCAGTGTAGAGGTCCCCTGATTTATGGCTGTTTCTCTTGACCTGACTGTGGACTACTGCCATTAGACTAGGAGACAGAAAAGGTAGGTGTAGGAGGAGGCTATTCGATCTTTCAAGCCTGCTCTGCTATTCATCATGATCATGTCTGATCTTCCAACTCAATAGCCTAATCCTGCTTTTTCCCCATAATCTTTGATCCCATTCATCCAAAGTGCCATATCAAGCTGCCTCTTGAATACGTTCAATGTTTTAGCAGCAACTACTTCCTGTGGTAATGGATTCCACAGGGTCTCCAGACTTTGAGCGAAGAAATGTCTCCTCATCTCTATCCTAAATGGTCCACCCTGAATCCTCAGACTGTGACCCTGGTTCAGGACGCACCCAGCATTAGGAACATCCCCGCTGCATCTACCCTGTTTAGTCCTGTTAGTATTCTATAAGTCTCTATGAGACCCCCCCTCTCTTGTCTGAACTCCAGCGAAAACAATCCTAACCCAGTCAATTTCTCCTCACACGTCAGTCCTGCCATCCCCGGAATTGGTCTGGTAAACTTTCGCTGCACTCTCTTGAGAGCAAGAGCATCCTTCCTCAGAAAGGGAGACCAAAACCGCACACAGCATTCTAGATGGGGCCTCACTAAGGCCTGTATAACTGCAACCAACACATTCCTGCTCCTGTACTCAAAACCTCTCGCAATGAAGGCCAACAGACCATTTGCCTTCTTTACCGCCTGCTGCACCTGCAAGCCTACCTTCAGCGACTGATATACAAGGACACCCAGGTCCCACTGCACACTGCTCTTTCCTGATTTATAGCCATTCAGGTAGTCATCTGCCTTCTTGTTTTTACTTCCAAAGTAAATAACCTCACAGTTATCCAAATTATACTGCATCTGCCATTGATTTGCCCACTGCCCCAACCTCTCCAGTTCATGTTGAAGGACCTCTGCATCCTTGTCACAGTTCACCCTCCCAACTAACTTGGTATCATCTGCAAACTTTGAGATGTTACATTTTGTTCCCTCAGCCAAATCATTACTACACACAGTGAATAGCTGGGGTCCTAGCACTGATACCTGTGGTACCCCACCAGTTACTGCCTGCCAATTTGAAAAGGACCTATTATTTTCTACTCTTTGTTTCCTCTCTGCCAACCAGCTTTCTATCCATCTCAATACACTTCCTCCAATCCCATGTGCTTTAATCTTGCACGCAATCTCTTATGCAGGACTTTGTCAAACACATTCTGAAAGTCCAAATATACTGCATCAACTGGCTCCCCCTCGTCAACTCTACTAGTTACATTTTCATAGAATTCAAACAGATTTGTCAAGCATGATTTCCCCTTCATAAATCTATGCAGACTCTGTCTGATTCTGCCGTTGCTTTCTAAATGCTCTGCTATAAAGTCCTCGATAATGGATTGCAGAATTTTCCCCAATACCAATGTTAGGTTTACTGCTCTAAAATTCCCTGGTTTCTCTCTAACTCCTTTTTTGAATATTGGAATAACATTTGTTACCCTTCAATCTGCAGGCAATCTTCCCCAATCCTAGAAGATGACCACCAATGCGACCCTCTATATCTAGAGACACTTCCTTAAGTACTCTGGGATATAGGTTATCAGACTCTGGGGATTTATCCACCTTCAATTCCCTCAATTTTTCGAGCACCATTTCTCTACTAATATTGATCTCCCTCAGTTCTTCCCTCTCACTAAGTCTTTCATTCTTCAACATTTCTGATATCCGATTTGTGTCCTCTTTCGCGAAGACCATACAAAAGTATGCATTCAGTTGCTCATACATTCAACCGTTTCTAACTTTAGGGGACCTACATTTGTCTTCACCAATCTCCTTCTCTTCATGTAACTGGATACCCTGCAACCATCTCTTCATAATCCCAATTATATTGTACCCATTTACATCTATCTACGTGATTAATTCATCCAACTTTATTTCAAATGCATTGTACAATTAGATAAAAAGCTTTTAAATTTGTTCCACTGGTAAATTTCCCTACTTTTTTATAATTCCTTGGTGCCTAAAGATATTCACCTGTTCTGTTCCTTACCTTTATTGTCTGGTAACCATCTGGTAACCTTCACTCTTACCTCCCCCTTGAATTTGGGTTTTCTAATTTCCCCTCTAACTGATCCCTGCTGCTCTCTCCCCCACCCCCTATTTAGTTTATAGCCCTGTCTACAGCCCTAGTTATGTGACTCGCTAAGACTCTGGTCCCAGCACGATTCAGAGGAAGACCGTCCCATGGGAACACATCCCTTCTTCCCCAGTACTGGTGCCAATATCCCATGAATTCAAACCCATTTCTCCCACACCAATCTTTGAGTCATGCATTGGCCCTGTGCCAATTAGCTCATGGCTCAGGTAATAATCCAGAGATTATTACCTTTTTGTTTCTGCTTTTTAGTTTAGCTCCTAGCTGTTCATACTCCTTTAGCAGAACCTCTGCCCTAGTTTTATCCATGTTATTAGTACCTACGTAGACCATGACCACAGGATTTTACCCTCCTATTTCAAGTTCCTTAGATGAGATATCCAAAATCCAATTACTAGGTAGACAACGCGACTTTCAGGACTCTCGATTCTGGTCACAGACAACAGTGTCTATGTCCCAAACTATACTATCCCTAATTACAATGACATTTCTCTTCTCTGCCCCTATTTGAAAGGTTCCCTACACCATGGTGCTGCGGTCAGTCGGCTCATCCTCCCTGCAGTCCCCATTCTCGTCCATACAGGGAGCAAAGCTCTTGAACATGTCGGACAAGGACAAAGTCTGAAGTTCCTGCAACTCTACCTCCGTGATTCCTCTACCTACCTTACTCACAGCTCCACCCTCCCGTCCCTGACCACTAGCCAATTCGAGTTAATTAGTCTAAGGGGTGTGACCGTCTCCTGAAACACAGCGTCCAGGTAACTCTCACCATCCCTGATGTTTCTCAATATTTGAGGTTCAGATTCCTGCTTATGGATTCTGAGCCAGAGTTCTTTCAGCAGCTATTTACTACAGATATGGTCACTGGGAACCACAATGGGTAATACTAGCTCCCACATCATGCGGAAACAACACATCGCCTGGCCCTCCATCCTTGTTTAATTTAACTAGTTTTGAATTTGATTTTAAAAAAATAAATTGTTTTATATGTCTGCTTATTATCTCCATTTGAACACAAGTTGTGACCAATAATTTAACAAGATTCAATTTAACACAGATTCAAATTTAGCAGACCCCTTATTAGCCAATCAAATTACAGTACTCCTGAAATGTCACGTTTCAGTTTCCTCCTCAGAATCAGAAACTCCTACCATCCCAGCTGCTCTCCAGCTCACTGCTGCTCAGCTCCACTGAAGTAAGGGCCACAGATCCCTGAGGTAAGTTTTTATATCACCAACTTTTGCAGGCTGTTCTCCACTCACTCCTGCTCAACTCTGCTGAAGTAAGGGATGTGAATCCCTGAGGTAAGTTTTTATATTACTTACCTTCCCAGGCTGATTTCCACTCACTCCCGCTCAGCTGCACTGCTGACAGATTATTTGGCTGCTGCACATGCCTACACTGCTGACATGTGATGGAGGTGTAAGATTAACTTATCACGGTGGCCTGCAGCAATATTACCATCCCCTTGACTGATCACTGCTTACAATCGGAACAAGCTGCCTGGTTTTGTGTCTGTGCTAAACAGCAGGGCAAGACAAAAGTATTGTGAGCCTTTAAGCTCTGGCTAACAGGGCAAATTGCCAAAAGGCAAAGAAAGGCAATTCAATGCAAAGATGCTGTGAGCATCCAATGCAAAGATGTTGTGAGTGAATACTAAGAAAGCAAGCAAGATGCCTGGAGATGTACCCAGGTTAAATCAATGAGATGGGTCCATGGCCCTGTGTGTAAAGTTTCTGGACAGCAGGTACAATAGAAGGTGCTGGTGCACTCCAAACAGCAGACAAGTCAGCAAATGATCAAACTGAATGATCAATTCATATTATGCTTTTGCTTCTTTGCTGAGTGAATGTGAAACAAATAGGTAATTTCCTCATGGGTAATTAGCAGTTTCTTCAATTCCTTCTCATTAGAAGTTTATTTTCCTCATTTAATTTGTATTACTACTTCTTATATTTAGTTCATATTTCACTTTCCCTCTTCCAGTTTTTTTTCCGTTACATAAATTCAGTGATGCTGAAGGACTGACTGGAAAATTGATTCATCAGTTGTTTCCTCTAGTTTCCTCTACGGGTGGCACGGATGGCTCAGTGGTTAGCACTGCTGCCTCACAGCGCCAGAGATCCGGGTTCAATTCCTGCCTTGGACAACTGTCTGTGTGGAGTTTGCACATTCTTCCCGTGTCTGCGTGGGTTTTCTCCGGGTGCCCCGGTTTCCTCTCACAGTCCAAAGGTGTGCAGGTTAGGTGAATTGGCCATGCTAAATTGCCCGGAGTGTTAGGTGAAGGGGTATACGTAGGGGAATGGGTCTTGGTGGGTTGCTCTTCAGAGGGTCGGTGTGGACTTGTTGGGCCGAAGTTATCTATCTATCTATCTAAATGTTCATTCTGACATTTACCTGTATTAACTGATTCTATGGCATCCCATAGAATAGAATGAGACAACTGCTAGCTTGACTGTTAAGAATATAATTGCCAAGGACAAGAGAAGACTACTTGGCCCATTAAAGATTAACACTCCTAACATCCTACTGATTATATTTAATTATCAATTAATTTACAATCAAATATGCTTCATACATCAGAACAAAGTCAATCTCAATAAATAGCTACATCAAGAACTACAAAAATCTGTTCAAAAATACTCAATTCTTGACTAGGATTTTCTTCGAAAGGAAAGCTGGAACAGGAAACTTGTGTCAGGAGCTTCAGCCTTACCAAGACTGTGAGTTATCTTCTGAGGTAATGGATTATCAGTATTACAGTAGACTTCTTGCAAGATGGCCACCCATTGCAAGAATGATAAGAATTTGATACAGCAGCAAGGCAGTAAGATACACTGAACCTGTTCTGGCATTCAATAAGGTCATGGCTGATCAAAACATCAAAACCACCTTCCTGCCATTTATCCAACCATTTTTCCCTTGATTGCCTTAGCGCCCAACATCTATTCATCTCAGATTTGAATATACACAGTAACTAAGTATTTACAACCCTCTGGCAATTCCAGAAGAGAATTATAGAACTGCACATCCCTCTGAATGAAGACATTACTAATCATTTCAGTTCTGATCTCCAACAAAGGGCATCCAACTCAACCAGCCCTTGAATTTTATACGTTTCAACTAGATCACTGTCATTCTTCTAACCTCCAGAGAAAATAGGTCCAATCAACTCAATCTCTGCTCAGATGACAGTCTGCAAATCTCTAAAACCAAAGGATGAAATAATCTTCAGTCACAGCACCTGAAGACATGAAGAACCTAAAAAATCACTCTTCTGTTTTGTTTTTATGTTTGGTCTAAGTGTACTAGTAAAAGGAAAGGAGAATGTGTCTGGAAACATTTAATTTTGATGCCTTCCCAACTAAGTTAGTTGGGATTGCATTAAAGGAAGAAAATACAGGTCCCAATTTTCAGAATTCCAGACATTATCTGCTTTAACTCATGTTTGATTTCAATGATTTTCTTACATCAGTTCAACAAGTAGCAACAAAATAACAAATATGGGTCCAGATTTTACTTAGTTCTTCAAATGCTTTCGTACAATATATTTTACAGAGGCAACAATATTGAAGCAGTCAAAATGAATCTGTTTCATAGATAAAATCTTTTATGATTGTGATGCAATCAAAAAAAATTAATTTAGATACCATGAGTGATATATTTCTGATAAAAAAGGAATGGAGGCAGGTAAATGGATATTTTTTCAGTCTTGAAATGACTGTAAAGGCATGGTTAACTTGACACAAACCTCATCTTGCGATACAACATATAGTAGAGTCTACAATCCAGGCTCATTTTGCAAAGATATTGAAACACAAGGGGCAATTAAATTGGATAGCCCCTGAAAGTGGATGTGGGGATGACAATGAACAATTATCCCACTCTTAGTCAATGTAATGCAGGCAGTATGCCAATATTGTGCTGCCTGCTCATTACTGCTGTGTTATCCATGCTGTTCATTAGCTGCAGACAACTGCAAACCCTCAGTGTTCTTTCTTGCTAGCAAGACTAGAAGCCAACCTCCACTGCTTAATGCTGGTCTGCATCATTTATAGATAAAATTTATTTGTGACCATCAGAGGTGCTGGGATTATTAGGAACAGTGTTGTGCATCAAATAACAACTGCCAAGCACACGAGAAAAATTACACAGATTTCCAGTGCAGCACGATAAGCGTAGAGAGAGGTGGTGGCAACAAAGAGATATCTTACCTACATAGTCAGGGTCAGAAGAACCTCCAGACATGTGATAAGGTGACATCAGGAACACTTGGCTACTAAGGTAAAGGGTAGATGGTTAGCCCCAACAACTTGGATGCAGTGTCGTAAGAAAGTTAATGACTTTACATGAGTGGTCAAGGTCACTAAATGCATCTTCAAATGTCATATCTTCCCAACTGCAGCACTAGCCTAACTGACTGTTCATTCACCACTCCTCAATCAGTCATTTGTCAATAATCTCCATCAGAATTCAAATTTATAATAAATACTTCTCCTCATCCCCACATACATAACCATATTGTAAACCCATATTTCAAAGTTACCCTGGACCGCAAGCTATTCAATCATATCAGCCACCACCTCACCCAAACATATTGCATAACACGTGCTGTCATAGGTCTTGCAGAGGAAAATAACACTGGTCAAAATTAAATTGAAGGGGAATGGTACACATAGACAGATATTTGAGGTTCTTCATGTCTTCAGGTACTGCGACTTTCATCCCTTGACTATAGAGGGTATATCAACGAGGTAAAAACAATGACTGCAGATGCTGGAAACCAGATTCTGGATCAGTGGTGCTGGAAGAGCAGTTCAGGCAGCATCCGAGGACAGGCAAAATCCGAGGACAGGCAAAATCTGTACAGCCACATGTAGAACCCACTTTGGGGGAGCATTGATCATATGGGGGAATCCACTGCTGGTTACAACCCTATTTCTCTTTTGAGATTTTCTTATGGTTATTACAAATGAGTGGCACTCTAGGCCACTTCAAAGGGCAGTTAAGAATCAACCACATTGTTCTGGTTTGGAATCAATATAGGCCAGACCATGTAAGGGTGACAGATTTTGAAATGTACCTGAAGGGCATTAGTGATTTAGATGAGTATTTACAACGCAACGATGGCCCCATAGTCATCAGACCTTTGATTCCAGATTTTTACTGAATTCAAATTCCATCCCCTGTCATGACAGGATTCGAATATGGGTCTCTGGTTTAATAGCCCAGCAATAATACCACTAGGTTATTGCCTCCGCAAGGAATAAAGGTGTTATTATGCTGCTAAGATACAAAAAATTGATCCAGATGATTCACAGCCCATATTCCTCCCTTGTCCTCTGTCTTCAAGCTCTAAAGGTCTACTGAGCAGCATGGTTAGTCAGTGGTTCACACTGTTGCCTCATAGTGCCAGGCACCTGGGTTTGATTCCACCCTCAAGTGACTGTCTGTGTGGAGTTTGCACATTTTTCCCCATGGTCTGGAAGGGTTTCCTCTGGGTGCTCCGGTTTCCTCCCACTGTCCAATGATATGCAGGTTATGTGGATTAGCCGTGCTAAGTTGCCCATAGTGTCCAGGGAAATACAGAATAGGGAAGAGGAGTGGGTCTGGATGGGATGTTCTTTGGTGGGTTGGTATGTTGTATGGATTCTATGATACTAGAGCACCCAGGTTTGAGAGCAACTAGTTTTTAAAAATCCTTTGAAGTTCACAAAATTAACTTCTGTACACCTTACCTCATTATTCCCTGTCAACCTCTCAAATTAAAGTGCAACAGAAATCACGAATCATGAATTTTAGAAAGTACCGAAAAAAATAAACCTGTAAATTACATGTGAGTCCCTTTAAATGCCACCGGCCATGTTCCTTCTTGCTGCTGTTACTTTTTTAATTCTTTCATGACATATGGATGTTGGTGGCAAGATCAGCATTTGGTGCTCATCACTAATTGCTCTTGAACTGAGTGGCTTGATGGGACCACTTCAGAGTGCAGTTAAGAGTCAAACACATTTCTGTATGTCTGGGGTTATGTGGGTCAGACCAGGGAAGAATGGCAGATTTCCTTCCCAGAAGGACACAAGTGAACTACATTGGTTTTTATGATATTTGATAATAATTTCATAGTCACCATCTTTGACATGAAATTCATTTTTCAGACTTAAGAACTGAATCCGAATGTATTCCCAGCAATGGTGGTATTTGAACCCATTTCCCCACAGCATTAGCATGGGCCTTTTGATTACTAGTCCAGTGATATTACAAGTGATATCTACAATCACAGAAAAAATGTTACTGGTAGTTCATAACAAATAAATCACCAAAAAAAATTTCCATGTCCATTTTTACTGCAATGCCAGATATCTCCTTTCTTTCACAGCTGTTGGAGGATTAGAACAGAAACATGTACTATTATTTCGAACATTCAAAGAATGCCAGCACTCTCCATATAAACATCACCTCTCAGTCAACCATTTAATTCAGAGCATGCACCAATTACTCTCTGCAACACAGTTCACCGACATTTGATTCTCCTATTAAAGCTCACAAAGACTCATCAGTACAAAGACGCTTTGCTAGTAAATGCACCTTCTTATTCTGGTCTTTTGTCTCCTGCTGTTCAGACCAAATCTATGCTGAATGTTATACATACTAGAAGCATTTTAACAGTGTTGTGCCATGTGTCTTTTGTTCAAGCATCAGTCAGTGACTGATCCCTTGTGGAGTACTGAAGATTATTCACTTAGGCTATGAAACGACAGTGAGCTCAATGAGCTTTTGCTTATGGCCTATTAACCAGTGCAAAGAAGTGTGGACGTTGGTAGTTTCATTAATGATCTTCAGCAATGCTTGAAGCACTGGGGAGTCCATTGCAAAGGCTCAAAGTACATGCATAAATCACTTTATACAAGGCTAAATTACCTTCCATCAAAAATCTGCCAATGCCTCTTAGAAGCAAACAGTTAAATAAAGTGCTTACTCGTGTATCTGTTGTCAGCAGATAAGCTGGTAGTTTTATTTTTAAAGTATCATTCCTACTTTATTACATAAAGCAGCTGAAAATTAAGCGTATGTTCAACTTTAGCTTTGACACAAACAGCTTTGTTGTGGAAAAAAAATTGCTAGTTCAAGTCCTGCTTGGAATTCTGATTTGTGCACATGCTTTTGACACCAAAACATAATTATTTAAAATGCTGATGTTAAAAATGCAAGTAAAGTTGACTAGACAACAAATGAGAGGGAGACATGAATTGATCAACTTTATTTTGTCTTTATTTGTTTTCTTGACTGAAAAAGCCAGCTTCTGTCAAGTTTTGGTGTCACAACTTTCTGGTAACTAACCCAAATAGTTGACGCTGGATTGATTCTTAATTTTAAAAGTAAGGGTAATTAAATTGTGTTAGGTTGCATATTAGCAATGATCTTATTGAATGAATCTTGCATCTAGCATCATGCAGGATGATTTCTCATGGTGGGAATTAAAGCTGAGCTATCACAAAGGCCATAGCACGCAGTTGTCAGTAAAACTTTTGAGACTGTAATCAAGACTGTGATTTATCCCGCTGTCTAATCTGGGGATTTTGATGCCAACAGTAATATCCCAACTGATATAAGCAAACTCACTTTTAAGATCAGAGGGTTGAACCAAAACTTTGATACATGGTACCATCAGAAACTATAAATATCAGATCATGGTGAACATACATGGTGGACTCCTCAGGCAAGTAAAATTTGCTCTTCCCTACACCTCACCTTTACCGGGTGTCGATGTAGATTGGACTTTTATTAAGTGAGATCTACTTCACCACAGTTCTGCAATCCCCAGTTCCTCTTAAAGTTGAAGATTAGTTTACCCCTATCTTGTTTGCAGGAAAATTTTGTCTAAATAAGTAAAAGCTTTTTTTCCATCCAAATGTGTGGTCTAAAATCCGACGACAAGGCTACAATGCCAAGCAGAAGACCAGAGACAAAGTGATCCTCTCAATGTCCAGATCTCAGGATAAAGAAAGGTTGAGTTTCTGATTCTGATAGATGGAAGGTATTTACAGACACAAAGTGAACTGCTTTGACGCTTGCTTGATCCAGTTGAAATGCCCCATAAAAAGCTATTTATTATAAATTGAAAAAAGGCAACCAATTATTTTAATCATTTGACTTAATAACAGGAATATAGGCTGTCTCTGGGTTGTGTACAGGTTCTGTTCTGGAGCCCATTCACAAGTTAATCATCCATTCGTCAATTTGTTCGCAAGTTGGAACATGACATAGGATAATGAAGGCAAGTGTATTTAAGTACAGGAAGTGTTTGTACATCAGGTGTTTAGAATTACATACCTTAGTGGGATTGCACTTGTACGCTTTCATAAGTTGATGTCGTAAATCAGGGACCCCCTATACAGGGATAAAAGTTGACCATTTAGCTCCTCAAGTCTGTTCCTGCATTCAATGAGATCATGGCTAATATGTAGCTGAACTAAGTTTCAAAATTGCTTTCAAAATTAAGAATCAATCTGGCATAAATTAGCACTTGCAGAGGATGGTTCCAAACTTTTACCAAGCTTTGCTGAAAGAAACATTACATAATTTCACTGCTAAAAAGTCTGGCTCTAACTTAATACTACGTCTCCTCGATCCAAGTATGCCAATGAGCAGAAATAGTTTCTTAATTCTTAATGCTGTTCACTTCCAACATCTTGAAAACATCAATCAATTCTACTAATTAATTCTCTAAATTCCAAGGAATACAATGCTAGTTTATCTAAATTCTCCTCGCAGCATAGCCAATGAAGTCCAGGTATCAAGCCACTAAGCCTTGGCTGTATTTCCTTCCAAGACCAATATATCCTGAGGTATGATGTTCACAGTATTCTAAGTGTTGTATAATCAGGGTTTTGGATGACTGAATCGTGACTTCTACTTCCATGTATTCCAGTTCTCTATATATAAAGGCCAGCAATTCATGAACTTTTAAAATTACTTTCTGGACATGCTCATGACATGTTAATGAGATGTACATTTGGTCACCCTCCAGTTTCAAGTCTTCCACTATTTACAAATACCCTTATGACCAAAAACATTTGTTCTTGTTTATTACAGAAAACTTCACATACAGTCCCTAAGTAAGCAAAAAATGTGTTCAACTCCTGTTAACTTGACCTTAGTTTGAAAACAAAATTATTTCCAATATGATAGAATTTTGGAACTGGAATGAAAGAAAGATATGAGAGTTTACTTTGCATGGTACATTGCAGGCACCAACTTCTCTTTGACAATCAGAAGGACAGATTTGCTCTACATTGCTCTATCTTGCTGGCAGGGACATTGTGACCACCAAACACTACACCCAATGAAATAAAAACAGAAAATACAGGAATAACTTAGCAGGCCAGGCACTGTCTGTGCATTTCGTGATGTTTTAATCCAGAAATATCTTCAAGGGGGTCAGCTGTTTCAGTGCTTTGTGCTTACTGTTTACAAGCCTTATTTCTTATCAAAGTTTTAAATCATGCTTTCATGCTAGAATTTATTGTTGTGGACTGCTCTATAACATTCTATCCAATTTTGTTACATCTACATGTTCATTTCAGAAACTAGTCTTCGTTTCAGATTCTGTCACATGAATAATCCTAAATCAGTAGAATCCCACACAACATACAATCTTCTGAATAACTTTAGCCTGAAAAAACAAAATCTCTTCTGTTTGGCTATGGTCTCCTGGCAGCATCTACTCACCAGTGATAGATTGTTAGTTCCCTGTCTTGGTCTGAGTTGTAAATACTTCAAGTCCTAGATTTCCCCTTTCACTTGTTGAAGGAACATCTATCTTTTGAGTCGGCAAATTCTTCAGCAACATGTGATTCCATGAATGATAACCATCTAAGATGGCTTGAAATGAATGTGAATTGTTGACAATTAATTTCTTGAGGCATACCAATAAACACAATGCCCATAGTTAGGAAATGAGTAGAGAAGTGGTCTTCATTCAACATTAATTATGCAATACATGGAAAAATATTATAAAATTGCATACACAGCACAGAAATAGGCAATTAACCCAACTACTTCACACAAACATCCTCACATGCACACTAGGGTTCTTTAACAACATGTATGGTCTTCTACTTTTTGCTTGCTTGCTTGGCCATTTCAGAGGACAGTTAAGAGTTAACTACAATGCTGTGGATCTGGAGTCACAAGTAAGCCAAAGCACAGAAGGGTGGTAGATTATCTTCCCAAAAATTAACATTAATTTACATGGAGGCTATTATACTAGTTTTTAATTCCAGATTTTAATTTCACCATCTGCCACGATGGGTTTCAAACTCATGCCCACAGAACATTAGCCTGGGGCTCTGCTCTGCATTACCAGTCTAGTGACTTTACTACGATTTCACTGCCTCCCCTTTCTTCTGATGATGCCACTGATAATGGTCCATTTGCTCCTTGTATGAGGTCCAAATTATGGAAGCCAAGATATTATCCATTTGGATCTTTAGTTTGGATGTATTCAGATGGTGGAAACTAACCTCTTCCCATAGTACTGTGAATAAGTCCTTTCATATTGGTAGCGCTAAGAAAGCAGCAGTGAGCACTGAGTATTTACTGCATTATTTGCTTGGCTAGCAATGAGGAGCATGAATCACTATTATTTCCTTGCCTTTGAGACAAAAGGGGAAGTTTCAGCAAGCAACAGGAAGATGGTGAAATTTGAATTCACTAAAATTTGGCATTAAAAAACATTCTAATGGCAACCATGTGACCACTCTTGGCTGTTATATAAAAAAATCAAGTTCACTAATTGCACATAGGGAAATACATGAGTTGTTCTTACCTGAGGCAGGGAGTGAAAAGGGCAGCTGGAGTTGCTCATTTTATCTTACATGGGAGTCAGAGGGGCATGAAAACCTGCAAGGTAACAGCTTGGAATGGGAGGCTATCAATTATGGACAATTCTTGAAGTTTGTGTCACTTGCCTGAGAGTTGGAGAGGCACACCATGCAGCTTCTTGGAACTCTCCTGTGCTGATTTTGAGAGTGAAGATAAAAGTAACTTTACAGAAAATATATAAAGTCATTTGTTGGTAGGAAATTATTATTTGGGACTGTCTTTCAATTACTCCAAATTTGAATAATCTATTCCTTTTAAAGAAGCAGCTAAAGTAATAAATGTAATCCAAAGTAACATGTCAGCCAAAGTTAAGGGAAATAATTTTAATACAGGGCATCTCAGCTTGTTTTAGTGGAATTTGCAAAATGCAATATTTGGAAAGTAATGGACCCTATTTGTGTCTTGGACAACCACACGTGCAGGAACATCTGCCTGCTGCAGAAACTTGATGTCCTGTTTTAGAACTCAAGCAGTGGATGGAGTCACTGTAAGTGTCCTCAAAGCTGAGTTACATGCATTGCCTGTTCAGAAAGATGGGCACATCATGGCTTTAGGGCCTGGAGGTAGTACAAGAAAAACAAGCAGGTATGGCAAGACTCCTCTGAAACCTGCTCACAAATGGCATTCCATTTCAGAGACTAGTGAAGATGCTCCCTCCTCAAGAAAATGCAGTCAGAGCCAAGTTTGTGGCACTACGAGTGTCATGATTGTATAGGAAGGGAAGAAGAAGAAAAGAGGAATAATGGTGGAAGACAACTCATTAGTTAGGGAAACATTCAGGCCATAGACTACAGAATGGTATGATGCTTCCATAATAATGTGTCAAGGAAACCACACAGCAAGTATTTCTTCTGGGGGATCACGAGCAACCAGAAGTTGTGGTCAAATGATTTGAGTAGCAAGGGGGATGTGGTCTGGCAATCAGAATTTAAAGAACTAGGTTGAAAGTGATCAAGCAGGTCATCATAGTCAGCAATCTCTGGATTACTCTCAGACATGTGCAAGTGAGTACAGAACTAATTGGATGACACAACCAAGTGTGTTGTTGAAAAAAAGGATGACTTTCAATTCCTGGGACACTGGAACCCTGGATTGGTTTCAGTTCCTAGGTCACTGGAACCCTGGATTGGTTTCAGTTCCTAGGTCACTGGAATCCTGGATTTGGTTTCAGTTCCTAGGTCACTGGAATCCTGGATTTGATTTCAGTTCCTAGGGCAATGGAACCCTGCATTTGGTTTCGAGGGCGATAGCACCTGTAGAACCCCAGAAGAACTGCACCTAAACAGAGCTGAGTCTGAATTTCATGTGGACTAATGCCAACTTGGTTCAAATGTGGGGACCAAAAGAACATTAGAGACGATTACCAGAGTGCACAAAATACTTGACTCTCCAGCTAGCACTAGTATATAGAACAGAAAGTCAAAAGCCGAAGTCAGAGTAATGTAGAAAGCAAGGAATTATAAGTCAGGGCTACTGCTTTAAATGTGAATGTACAGAGTATAATAAATAAGATTGGGGTATTACCCCAGATGCAGATTGTCATGTGAAAATATGATGTAGCAAAAAGAGAGATCTTGCTCAAAGGAGGAGAAGACTAGGTGCTAAATATTTCTAGATACAGATGTATTCAAATGAGTGCCACCCGCGAACAACTGTATTTTCTACATGAATGCCTCAGGAAACACCTATTATCAAGATGTGTCAAGTACAAATCACCTCTCAACATCCCACAAGCCAGAAGAATAGCAGAACACAACAGCCACAGAATAGTGTGAGAAATGATTAATGATGCCCACAACCGACTCTACAAATACGAACGGGAAATTTTGTGCCAAAACACTCTATGCACCAACGCGACTGACCAGGAGTGGACAAGTATGTTAGAACAAGCCATCAACATCAAACAACAGCAAACCAAGACAAAGAAAAAAACTAGCCCTACAAGAAAACCTGGACAAGCTCACAGAAAAGAACACAGACAATTCAGAAGCTTGGATAAAAACTTGTCGGACCAACCACTCACAGGCACGTAAAAAGCCATCCTTGTACGAGGGATGAACTACAACTTCAGAGGCAAAAAGGACTTCCTAGCAGCACTGGAATCAACCCTGAAAGACAACAAACTTACAGAAGAAATCCAGCAGGCCATCAGACAAACAGTGGCACCAACACTAAGCAGGAAGAAAGATGAGCACACCCTCAACACATAGGAAAGGAAAGCCCTAGAAGGACTCCGACAAGACAGAAACATTGTAATCCTACCGACAGACAAAGGGTGCATGACCGTCATCCTAAACAGAGCACAATACATTAAAAAAGTGAACTCACTACTCTCAGAAACCAACACCTACCAACAGGTGGTGAGGGACCCAAGTCCACAGCAAGAAAACTGCATCACAGCAGCATTGAAGAAACACCACAAAACAGGCAAAATTAACAAGACAGATCTCCAAAGAATGAAACCTGATGGATCCAACACACCCCATTTTTACAGATTACCTAAGGTACACAAACTAGGGGCTCCCCTCAGACCCACAGTCTCACTTCCCAGCACACTGTCATTCAGACCAGCAAACAAACTTCACCATAAACTGAAATACCTAGTAGAAAACTCATGCCACTCCATCCACTCCACTCAAGAATTCCTGAACATCGTCAAACACATCAAGAAAGAAGAGAACCACGTCATGGTCTCCTTTGATGTAAAGGATCTATTCACATCAATTAACACCCACAGCTTCCAACCTCATAGTCCGGGAACCCCGCACTGCCCGGTTCTACCTCCTTCCCAAGATCCACAAGCCTGACCACCCTGGCCGACCCATTGTCTCAGCATGCTCCTGCCCCACTGAACTCATCTCTACCTACCTCGACACTGTCCTATCCCCCCTAGTCCAGAAACTCCCCACATACACCACCTCCTCCAAGACTTCCGTTTCCCCGGCCCCAATGCCTCATCTTCACCATGGATATCCAAAACCTCTACACTTCCATCCGCCATGACCAGGGCCTCAAAGCCTCCATTTTTTCCTCTCCAGACATCCCCAACAGTACCCTTCCACCGACACTCTCATTTGTTCACTAGTCACCCTTAACAATTTCTCCTTTGAATCCTCCCACTTCCTCCAGACCAAAGGGGTAGCCATGGGTACACGTATGGGCCCCAGCTATGCCTGTCTCTTTGTTGGCTACGTAGAACAGTAATTACACCGGCACCACTCCCCACCTCTTCCTCCGCGACATTGATGACTGCATTGGCGCCACCTCGTGCTCCCACGAGGAGGTTGAGCAATTCATCAACTTCACCAACACATTCCACCCTGACCTTAAATTTTCCTGGACCATCTCTGACACCTCCCTCCCCTTCCTGGACCTCTCCATCTCCATGAGTGACGACCGACTTGACACTGACATTTTTTACAAACCCATCGACTCCCACAGCTCCCTGGATTACACCTCTTCCCACTCTATCTCTTGCAAAAATGCCATCCCGTATTCCCAATTCCTCTGCCTCCGCTGTATCTGCTCCCAGGAGGACCAGTTCCACCACAGAACACACCAGATGGCCTCCTTCTTTAGAGACCGCAATTTCCCTTCCCACGTGGTTAAAGATGCCCTCCAACGCATCTCGTCTACATCCCGCACCTCCGCCCTCAGACCCCACCCCTCCAACTGTAACAAGGACAGAACGCCCCTGGTGCTCACCTTCCACCCTACAAACCTTCGCATAAACCAAATCATCCGCCGACATTTCCGCCACCTCCAAAAAGACCCCACTACCAGGGATATATTTCCCTCCCCACCCCTTTCTGCCTTCCGCAAAGACCGTTCTGCTAGGGGAAGGTGGGGGTAGGGAGAGAGTAGCATAGAGTACAATAGGTCAGTGGGGGAGGAGATGAAGGTGATAGGTCAGGGAGGAGAGGGTGGAGTGGATAGGTGGAAAAGGAGCTGGGCAGGTCGGACAAGTCCGGACAAGACAAGGGGACAGTGTTGTGCTGGAGGTTAGAAACTAGGATGAGGTGGGGGAAGGGGAAATGAGGAAGCTGTTGAAATCCACATTGATGCCCTGGGGTTGAAGTGTTCTGAGGCGGAAGATGAGGCATTCTTCTTCTATGCGTCTGGTGGTGAGGGAGCGGCGGTGGAGGAGGCCCAGCACCTCCATATCCTCGGCAGAGTGGGAGGGGGAGTTGAAATGTTGGGCCACGGGGCGGTTTGGTTGATTGGTGCGGATGTCTCGGAGATGTTCCCTAAAGCAGATGTTACCTAGCATGCTAACGAAACATCAGAGAACAAACCTACCATCTCAGCGAGCAAACTTACAACCTGGACAATTGTGTTCAGGAATGACAGGAAATAAGGAGGGGTGCTGGTATTGATTAAGGTGATCATTGCAGGCTGCATAGAAATTAAGTGTCAGAGGTTTCATGTATTGACTCAATTTTACTGGAGCTAAGGACCAAGAATGGTGCAATTACATTACCTGGTCTATTCTACATCCCCTCAATTAGTATTGGAAGGATGTAGGTGAACAAATCTGCAAGGAAATTACAGAGTGGTGCAAACATTATAGAATGGCTATACTGTTATTAAGTACTTTAAGCAAATGTATACTGGGACAGTGGGAGGATTAAGGGTCAAAATGAACAAAAATTCATAGATTGCGTTTAGGAAACTTTTCCCAAGGTTTTTGAAGAGTTAACAGGAAAGCTCTAGGTTTTCAGGGAACAATTTCAAATTTGCATATGATAAAAACTTTTTAGTGTTCTAAACTGTGCAATGATCAATTGAAAATGACTTAATAAATTAGTGGAAGGACAGAAATGTGGTAAATAAAGTTCAATGTAGAGGCATGTGGGGTTATCTCATTAGAAAGAACAAAGCAAACTAAAATTGTGGTACAATATTTAAGAGTAGGATTGGAGCAAGATAGAGGAACTTGGGTACATACTGCTCCTCGGATGCTGCCTGAACTGCTGTGCTCTTCCAGCACCACTAATCCAGAATCTGGTTTCCAACATCTGTAGTCATTGTTTTTACCTACATATGTAAATAGATCATTGAGGTTAGCAAGGAAGTTGGAGAAAGCAGTTATTATGGTATCTTGGGTTTTACCAGTTCAAAAGTTCAAAAACAAGGAGGTGATGTGAAACCTGTTAGACCGCAGCTGGAATACTGTGTGCAGTTATGGGCAAACAACAAGAAATGGCTCAATGCTTGGAGAGAGTGCAAAAGAGATTAACAAGAATTATCACAGAGATGACAAACTACAGCTAAAAGGATAAATTGGAACAGTTGGAACCATTCTCCTTGGGAGAGAGGTGACTAGAGAAGATTTGATAGAGGATTTCAAGATCATGAGATGCCTGGATTGGGGCAATAGTGAGAAACTATCCCCATGGATAAAAGGATTAAGAATGAGACATGACAGAAAGAAAATGCTTTGCAAAAGAACAATGTGCTGTGGGGAAAAGAATGTGTGGGTTGGTTCAGAATGCATCGCTGGAAAGTAAATTACAACATTCAAGAGGGCACTGGATTATTATTTGAATAGAATCAATGTGCAAAGGTATAAGAGAAAGACAGGAGAATTGTATGAAGTCATAATGCTACTGGAGAGCCAGTGAAAATACTGGACAGCATGGTGGCTCAGTAGTTAGTACTGCTACCTCACAGCACCAGGGACCTGGGTTCAATTTCAGACTCAGGTGACTGTCTGCGCGGAGTTTGCACATTCTCCCCATGTCGGTGTAAGTTTCCTCACAATCCAAAAACGTGCAGGTTAAATTACCCAGAGTATTCAGGGATGTGAGATTAGCCATGGGAAATGCAGAGTTACAAGGATTGGGGGAGTGTGTCTAGGCTGGACGCTTTTCAGAGGGTTGGTGTGGACTTGATGGGCTGAATGGCCTGCTTTCAAGCTGTAGGGATTCTAAAACACAATTTTGCAGTGTCACAATTTTTACAGTAGTTTGAAATACTGCTACAGTGGATCATTAACAGTTAAGCTGATCATTTGTCCCATCCTCTGATCAGAGTTAGCTCCAGTCTGAGAATGTAATTGAACAACTTTACACTTTTTCCTATACCTTAATCCGCATGCTGCTCAAAGGTGAAGTTCTTCCACCCTCCCCACCAAGCCCCTGGTCTCCCTGTCCCACCTGTCTACCTTCTGTTATATTCACCTATATTTTGGGAAGAAGTTATTCTAACTATCCAGACAATAGCATGAGACTCATGACTCATTAATGTCTACTCAATGGAATTGGAAAGATAATTTCAATCTAGGCTATGGTTAGATTCCTTGGTGTGTCTTGCTTATAAGGAGTTGGTTGGAAAACTTTATTATTTTGATTGCCAACCACAGCTTTGCCAACAATGTTACTCTTCCTACTTTCTTCAATACTTGAAGATATTTCACTTATTCTCAATAGCAGCACATTGAGTTAATCTAAACAGTTGCCCAAAGACATGACACATGCTTCCATATATGGAAACTGAACCACATGCAAGGAGCTCCTGGCTCAGAACTGTCCTGCTGACTGAGTAATATTTGTCATTCTCAGAAATCTCCAATGCTCATTCCCAAGCAATATACTGTTTATCTACTGAATAGTTAATTTGCTTCAAAACCAAGGTTCAGCAAAAGACTGTACTCATGTACTGTACTCTCAAAATGATTTTTCATGAACATGGTAGGCAATAGGATAAATGTGTATTACACCTAGCTTGGGACTGCAGAAACTCATTAAAGCAAATAACCCTTACAGTTAAGTGACAGAATTAAATCGTACTATGAACTGGCTGTATTTGACTTTGTGGGCGGCACGGTGGCACAGTGGTTAGTACTGTTGCCTCACAGCGCCAGAGACCCGGGTTCAATTCCCGCCTCAGGCGACTGACTGTGTGGAGTTTGCACGTTCTCCCCGTGTCTGCGTGGGTTTCCTCCGGGTGCTCCGGTTTCCTCCCACAATCCAAAAAATGTGCAGGTTAGGCAAATTGGCCATGCTAAATTGCCCGTAGTGTTAGATGAAGGGGTAAATATAGGGGAATGGGTCTGGGTGGGTTACGCTTCGGCGGGTCGGTGTGGACTTGTTGGGCCGAAGGGCCTGTTTCCACACTGTAAGTAATCTAATCTAATCTAAAAAACTCTATTTTTAATTTGAACTATGTTTTTAACAGTGAATGTCACCTATGCTAATCAACTGAGCACAACATTAGTTGATAATATGTTTTTCAACATTATTTAATTTTGTACTCCCCTTTGTTACAAAAATAAGATATTATAAGGGAATCTTTTAAACTGTTACTTTTAACTTAATGTAGAATAGGATATCTAAGAATGCTAATCATACAGTTCAGGCATACATGATATGTACCCAAAACCTATTGAAACTTGTAATAAGTATCAAAACTTGATACAAAAGAGGCACAGCTGTTTATGCAAAGACACAGAGATCCATCAATGCAAAGAAAAACAATGAATTATTTTATGGAAAAGTAACTACTATCACTATGAACAACTGGTTGACCTGTTTTTGTAGTAACAGCCAAGCAGAGAGCATATAAATGTCAGTTTTCAATCTGAAATCAAGGGAACAGGACTCATAGATCTTTTTCAATTTTAAGGAAAAAGGAATCAATGAGGTGTGTCTTGCTGACAAAGGTCTGCCCTGCCTGATTCCACCTGAGTGGAACAGTTTCGGAAGGAGACTGGTAAATCTGACCTGGTGTGGCTGGGATAGGTAAGTAACATCCAAGTCTCAATCTTGCATTGAAATCCATCCATGAGGAGAGTGGAGTTATGCTAAAATTTATCATGAAGATTATTCCAATTGACTTAATTAGATAAAGCAAATGCACCAATTCTTTACGTTAGTATATTAATTGCCTGTTAAGTAACGTTTGACCAATGTTGATTTTTGTGTTATGGTAAAACGTCTTATAACATGAAATCCTGTCCTGCAAATCTTCCGTTGGTTGCTGGGAAAGTAAATTCCTTTTTCAAAGGTGTTGATCTCTAGAGGGATCAGAAAATCTTGCAAATCTTCATCCATCAGGGGCACACATGAAACAAAAGCTGACTCCTTTTTTTTTAACATCATTATCAAAATTGTCCAACTATGGGATGTAAGCAATCACCTCTTTTGAACTTAGTATTTTTATCCTTCTTCAATTTTTTACTCTAACTCCGTCATTATGCAGGTCAGTTTACAGATTTCCAAATGCAATCAAGTGGTAATTTTTAAATCACATCCAGTGGGACAATTCCCCGGGAGTCCTTTGCTAATTTAGTGGAATTTTGGTTTATATACCAAGGGCTATGAGCCAGAGCACTGTATTTCTGCCAGTTAATTTGAAACCTGATGTGTGCCTTGTTGTTAATGTTCTATTTCCATGCTCAGTGTGGTATCCAGCTTGCTTGCTGACAATATTTCTTCCACATTTCCATTTCCTTGAAATTCTATAATAGCATCAACTAAAACATTCTTCACAAGATTGTTTCAGTGTTGAGGGAGATTTGTCCTTTGTGTTTCCACTGGCTCTCTGAATAAAGCATTCGGATGGTGCCGTTTCCCAACCTTCTCTCGTTGAAACCCTGCACACTCTTCCTTTTTAGCTAAGTCTAATTCTATTTTGAATATTTCAATTGAACCTACCTCCTCCACACTCTCAGACAGTGCAATCCAGACTTTAACCATTTGCTACGTGGAAAGGATTTTGTTTCTCATTTCACTTGTGTTCTTTTGACAATTACCATTGTGCTTTACCATTCATAAGCAGAGAAAATGTATTCATAATTATTTTGTTTAGACTCCTCATAATGTTGAATAGGTCTATCAAATCTCCTCAGAGCCCTGACTTCTCCAAGGAAAACTATCCCAATTTCTCCAATCTACCTTCATAGCTGGAGTTTCTCATCTCCAGAGCTGTTCTTGGGAATCTCTTCTGGACTCTCTCCAATGTCTTTACATCATTTCTAAAATGTGGTGCTGGGAACTGGATGCTATACTCCAGCTGATTCCAAACTAATGTCCTTACATAAGTTCAATATAAATTCCATACTCTTGTAATCTATGTTACTATTAATAAACTCTACGTCGTTGCATGCTTTATTAACTGCTCTTTCAACCCATCATGTGCACCTTCATGATTAATGCCAGATTCCTTTTTCTTACAAAGGAGACATTCCCAAACTTGGTTTGCTTTACTTTTGCATTTATCTGCAAGGTATTTATGGAAGTGAAACAACCCAATCTTCAAAGATCTTCTCTCAGTGAAGACTTTAATATATCTGGTGCATATTTCATTCATTCAATAACAAATAGCTAAGATGTGTCCTAGATAGGTTTTAAATTCTCTTTTAGTGTATTGTAAGTACTTTTCCTTTGGCTTAAAGACTTATCTCTGCCCTTACACTTCACACTGTCATCTCTCATCATCCTTGGTACATTTCCACATTAATATGATGTCAAGTCTGTCACTTTCAGCTTATATCTGCAATTATATAGCACGTTTTCTGCTTTTGACACATCATTCTACTTCTGACAAAACTGTACTTTCTTTTCTGCTTCCTGATGATTATTTCCATGCATTGTTCCTGTCTTGAAGTATTTTATCCATATTTGTACATTGATAAGCAAATGGATGATCATCACTTGTTAAAGTCAATTCATAGGTTTGAAAGTAATCAAAATTACTCAGTAATCCTTATTGAGCTAAGTATAACTGTTACCTTGATTTACACAATTCTTTTTATGTTCCTGGTTTTCATTAAATGTAAATCTGACCAGCCATGTTGTACTGAATGGTGGAGCAGGTCAAAAGGCCAATTGGTCTACTCTTATTGCTATTTTCTAAGTTTCTACCTTTCTAATATGATGGCTAAAATGGGCTAAATCTAGTCACTAGATAATCATATAGAAGGGTCAAACCAAGACCCATAAAGCAAAATGATTTATAATCTCCATTTAAATGCACTGAAAGTTTTCTTTCCGATTTTTTACTGCTCCATAAATATAATTTTCTAAATCACTCAATCTCTTTCAAATACATTAAAATACTTTGATTTTAAACACACTTCACTCATTTAAAATCAGCCATTCCTGTAATGAAACTCATCTTACTTAGACCTGCTATAGTGGTCACTTAATTCTCTTTGTCACATTTACCGGAATCCTAATAAATGCACAATGAGTTCACCAAAACACGTTTTTCCATTAATATCAGAAATGTTATACAGTTTGCAAGTGTGACCCTGAGCTTTTGATTGTCATTTTAATTCTCCATGCTCCTATACTGCCCTCTGTTCTCCATCTTCCACAATGTTCCAAAGAGTCTGATGAAAGCTAAGAAACTGTATTTTACATTTCAATAAGGCACTTTTTACAATATTTGGGTTTGCAAAATAAAGTCTTAAATTTTAAACTTAATCTGTGCACTTGTTTTCATTTGTTTTGGAAGTTCTGGTCTTACTGTTCTGTTTGTTTTCTACTTTCAGTGAGCAATTGTTCATTATTTTTGCTACTCGTCATCTTTAGACACATTTTGCTTGTTTCTTCACTGGTTCTATTACCACTCCCTTTGCATTTCGCCACCCTCTTGCAAGTCTGCTTTCCTTCACCTTACAGTGATAGTGGTCTACAGCACAGAAAGTTTGCACCAGTCAAAACAACCACCTAATTCTAATCTCATTTTCCAACATTTAATCCACAACCTTGTACGCACTGACATCACCATAACAACATAAGATAAAGGAGCAGAATTAGGGCCATTTGGCCCATTGAGTCTGCTCCACCATTCAATCGTGGATGATATGTTTCTCCACTCCATTCTCTTGTCTTCTTTCAATGACCCTTGATCCTCTTACCAATCAATAACCTATCTCTGCCTTAGAAACACTCAATGACTTGGCCTCCACAGCTCTCTGTGGCAACACATTCTATAAATTAACCATTGTGAAGCAATTCCTCCTCATCTCAATTCTAAATTGTCATCCCTTCGCTCTGAGGTTATGCCTACTGGTCCTTGTCCATGTCCACTCTATCCAGGCCTCTCAGTATTCTGTAAGTTGCAATCAAATCCCCCGTCATCCTTCTAAACTCCACTGAATACAGACTCAGAATCTTCAACTGCTCCTCATATGACAAGCTCTTTCTCCTTGGAATCAATTTTGTAAACTTCCTCTGGACCCCCCCAAATGCAGTTGGACCACAGACTTATACAATACTTCCCTGCTCTTGTATTCTAGCCATCTTAAAATGAATGCTAACATTGCATTTGCCTTCCTAACTGCCAACTAAACCTGCATGTTAATCTAAGAGAGTCCTGAACTAAGACTCCCAAGTCCTTTTGTGTTTCAGATTTCTGAAGCCTTTCCCTGTTTAGAAAATAGTCTATGCTTTTATCCTTACTACTGAAATGTATAACCTCACACTTTTCCACACTGTATTCTACCTGCCACTTCTTTGGCCACACTCCTAATCCATTCAAGCCCTTCTGCAACCTCTGTGTTTCCTCAAAACTACCAGTCCCTTCATCTATCTTTGTGCCATATGCAAATTTAGCCTCAAAATCCTCATTTCCTTCATTCAGATCATTAATGTTTAACGTGAATAGTTGTGATCCCAACAAGGACCCTGCAGAACTCACTAGTCACCATCCTGAAAACAATCCTTTTATCCCCACTCTGCCTTCTGCCAGTCAGCCATTCCTATATCCAGGCTGCTACCTTGCCCCTAAAACCTTATCTTATCTTATCTGCTCTTATCTTATTTCGCAGACACCTGTGCTGCACCTTGTCAAAGCATTCTGGAAATCCAAATAGATCTGTCCATTGCTCTCCTTTGTCTAATTCGCTCATTACTTTCTCAAAGAAATCTAATAGATTTGTTAGGCATAACCCTCTGCTTGACAAAGCCATGCTGATTCAACCCTATTTTACGAAGCACTTCCAAGTAGTCCATCATCTCATCCTTAATAATGGACTCTAAAATCTTACCAGGGAACGAGGTCAGGCTAACCAGCCTATAGTTTACTGTCTTCTGCCTCCCTCCCTTCTGAAATAGGGATATTACATTTGCCATTTTCCTGTTCTCTGGCACCCTACCTGACTCCAGTGATTCCTGAAAGATCACTACCATCTACAATCTCCTCAGTTGTCTCTGTCAGAGCTCTGGGGTCTGATCTATCTGGTTCAAGTGATTTATCCACCATCAGACTTTTCAGCTTCCCCAGCATCCTCTCCTTAGTGATGGTCACGACCATTAACTCTGCCCCTGACTCTCTTGAAGTTTTATGCTACTGGTGTCTTCCACTGTGAAAACTCACGGAAGACATGTAGCATCCATGCGTCTGGCTCCTTCGCCATTTCTTTGTTCCCCATTACTATTTCTTCAGCCTCATTTTCCAGTGGTCCAATGCCCACACTTGCCAATTAGACATCAAAAAAAGACTCTTGCAATCCTCTTTCATATACTAGTTATCTTATTCTCATATTTCATATTCTCCTGATATTACTTTTTCAGTTACCTTCTGTTGGTTTCTAAAGGCTTCCTAATCCTCTAGTTTCCCAATGGTCTTCACTGCACTGTGTGCTTTCCTTTCTTTTGCATTTATGCTGTCCCTGACTTCCCTTGTCAACCATGGTTGCCTCATCCTCTCATTAGTATGCTTCTTCTTCCTTGGGATGAATTTCTGCTGTGTCTTCTGAATTGCTCCATTATCTTCCCTGATAAACTCCCCTTCCAATCAACTCTGGCCAGCTGTTCCCTCATGGTCTTTATAATTACCTTTACGTGATGGTAACACCATTACATTTGATGCCAGCTTTTCCCTCTCAAACTACAGGGTGAATTCTACCATATTGTAGCGGCTTCCCTCTGTAGCTTCCTTCACTTTAAGCCACCTAACCAAATCTGCTTCAGTACACATCACCAAATCCTAGCTTCCTTTTTAAGTTTCCCCTTGCACACGTACACTCGTCTTGAGCTTCTGCTGTTTTGAGCCCTTAGTATGTATCAATATCCAATCCTATATATCCCTCAATATTCAGGGTTCACTGGATGTTAGCCCTACCCTTTATTATTCATGGAACATGGTAGCCCGGTACTCTCCCTATTTCCTTCTTAAATGCCTCCACTGCTCTGACACAGATTCATCTCAAAGTATTTGCTCCCAGTTCACTCTGGCCAAATCCTACTTGATCTTATTAAAACCAACATTGCCCCTAGTTTCAAACTTTGATTTCAGGCAAACCCTGTCTTTATCATAGTCATTCCATTATATTCTTCTTCCAATCTTCCTCCTTTCACTTACTTCAAACAAAATTACCTTTCCAACTTTATTCCATTTTGAAGAAACATCAGAGATATGAAACATTAATTGTTTTTCTCCTCAAGGATGCAGCCTGACTTGCTGACTATTTTCAGCATCTTTTGTATTTGTAATACTTCTATTGCCTGTCAGGATTCTCAAGTCAATGCCATCAATTAATGCATCCATGTAGCCATCCATGCTTCTAGGCCAAACAGCATGATACTCACTAACAGTGAGAGGTGGCACGGCATCAAAATGCAAATGGTTTGTGACTATATCAATACACACTCCAAAAGTGCATCTCAGGCAGCAGCTAGGACTCCAACAATGTATGGGAAATCATCATGCGAGCCTGATTCAATGGATTCATTAGACTTCCAATGTTATGTCTCAACACCAGAATGCCATATACTTTTAAGAGACATGAATGTGACATCATCACTATATCATTTCATGTAACCTGAAGGCATAAACAGCTTATACTCCATTTCACCTCAGATCACTTGAGAAATGAAACTCTCCCAAAAGCATGTTTCTCTGTTGCAAATTGATAGTTTAAAATTAGTTCAGACACTTAGGTGCCTGAAGAGTATAGTGACTGCATGTAATAGTTGTTGTCAGAAATGTCTGTTGGATTCTTTAAAAGCATGACATCTAAACACCAGTTTTTGAAGGCAAATCCACATCATGTTCACAGTAATGGCTGTCTGTAATTTAATCCAGCATTTTGTGGTAGATATTTGGAAACCTAATTGACAATCACCAGCTTTGCACAAAAGAGAAATCAGACAAAGGCAGAGTTCTTCATCTTTAAACAGCATCGGTTTCTTTGAGTACAGAGAAATGTGAAAATTTGTAGACGTGGTATTAACTACCAGGAACAAGGAGCTAATTTCTTTCAACTGGAATGTAAGTTCTCACTAAATAAAAGAAATTCCTAAAATTCCCTCAGTTAATTTCGTGGCTCAGTTTTGAGGTGAGACGTGGAGAGCTGAAAGCCTCTCCTGCTCATAGTTGAGACATAAATGTTGTTTAGCAGACCAGATCACGCAACACCGACCCTCCCCACCACCAAATTATTGTAAGGAGATAGCCTAGACCTAACTTTTACATTAATTTAAAGGCAAGTGCAGTGCTGTATTCTAGATATGATCTGATTGATCCACCATCAGGTTTTAGTCAAAACACACTTTATTCTTACAACACAGTTAAAATACAAAAAAAGGCATAACTTTACTCGACTGAAATTCCTAGTAAGATAATATATTACTTAAGCACTAATCATCAACTGTTCCAATATAGGTAGCATATCATAAACTCAGCCATAGGAAAAAATGCAATTTAGCAAGACAGTGATGATTCTTACATGCTGTCTCTCTCCAGCCCAGAAGAAACAAACAATCTGCCCCTTTTGTTTCTTTTTAAGAGGGAACCTCGCTGTCTAAAACTTCAGTCAATGAACTGGGAGTTCAAGCTTTTAACTCAGCAGCCAGCAGAAACCTTCTGAATACAAAACTAAAAGCCTTCCTGGGTCTCTGTGAGCCTTGAACCCACTCACTTATGATTCTTTTGTCTCAAAAGCCATCTATCAACTGCCCGTCTGAAGGAGACATTTCAACACCACTTTGATAATACCCCTCTGCAAGAGAAACAGCAAGGAACCCCTCTTAAATACAAATCTCCCTCAGAATCCATTGCACAGTTTTTGTTACAAGGAAGTAGCAGTTGTAATTTAGTCTGACACACATCAAGGGACACTTCCAACGTACACTAATTTAAAGACAGAATCCAACATTTCCAAGGTAGAATCTCCATAATAGAAATTTCATTACAAAATGGGCTTCCAGTGGTATCGTTGCTGAATTACAACTATTCAAACAACATTACATAGTCCTATTTTACAGATCAAGTGTATATGACCTTGATTTTAAAAAGCTCTTCATTAAGATTCAGAAAAATGTCTGAAAAGTTCACAAAGAGCAGCTCAAGCTAAGAATTAACTTCAGGATTAATGAACTCCAACTCATATTATACAGACAGCAATCCCACTGTCTTTTGTCCAATATTGTCAGATAGTGGATTGAAGGGCACACGTGTGACCTTTTTGAAGAAGAAATGGCTTCAGATAGATTCCTTTAGTCAGTCATTGCTTCTACATTAATCAAAGCCTTTAGGAAGGATTTTTTTGGCAAGAAAGAGGGCCACACCATTGACTCTTGAGGATGGATGCATACTGCGGCACGGTGGCACAGTGGTTAGCACTGCTGCCTCACAGCGTCAGAGACCCGGGTTCAGTTCCCGCCTCAGGCGACTGACTGTGTGGAGTTTGCACGTTCTCCCCGTGTCTACGTGGGTTTCCTCCGGGTGCTCCGGTTTCCTCCCACAATCCAAAGATGTGCAGGTCAGGTGAATTGGCCATGCTAAATTGCCCGTAGTGTTAGGTAAGGGGTAAATGTATGGGTGGGTTGCGCTTCGGCGGGGCGGTGTGGACTTGTTGGGCCGAAGGGCCTGTTTCCACACTGTAAGTAATCTAATCTAATCTACTAAGTTATAGTGGAAAGCTAACAATGGATTATATGGCAAATTGCTATTGGCATCAATCAATATGCATCAAATCAACCACTTCATAACAGATTTGTTAGGTTTGTCACACCGAACCAAACATGGTATACATTTTCTTTCTATCTGTAAAGCATTTGGCACTATGAGGTATTAGACACACATGTAACTCTGAAAGCCATGCCAAATACCAGAATAAAACACAAGTAACCAACAAGATGGTACAACACTATAACCAGCAAGGAAAGCTTTAAGTAGATGCACAAGTGCATACAGATAAAAATAATACACATAAAAAGCAAAAGTCAACATAGGAGCTAGTGCCAACATTTTAACACCATGTATCCTGAAAGTCATGTACCTCAGCAAATAGCCAACAAGAGACTGTTTCACAGTGCATAATGCATAGCCAATTCTGTGCATTGGCACAATCACATTAGAGTGCAAACATGCAAGACCTGATAATTTCAACTTAGTAGATGACAACTGTTCAGCACTGGTACGCAGTATGCACGGTACGCACAGATCTCAGTGTAATCACCATTAATGAGATTCAAACCATATGCAGAATGGCAAAACAGATAACCTGTGATACAATCAATGATCTCAAATATGTGAAACCCAGACCAACTTGATATGAACGGTAATTTAAGGGTGATACAATGTTGCATCTTAAGGATGGCACAGCCCCATTTATTCATCCCCTAAAGAAATCTTGTGTAAAATTGCAGGAGAATATTTTTAAAATTAGATTCCCTACAGTATTGAAACAGGCCCTTTAGCCCAACAACTCCACACCAACCCTCCGAAGAATAACCCATCCAGACCCATTCCCCTACCCTTTATATACCCCTGACTAATGCACCTAACATGGTCAATTTAGCATTAACAATTCACCTAATCTGCACATCTTTGGATTGTTGGAGAAAACAGGGAGACTGTGCAAACTCCACACAAACAGTTGCCCGAGGCTGGAATTGAACCCGGTCCCTGGCACTGTGAGGCAGCAGTGCTAACCACTGAGCCACCTTGCTGATTACAATGAATGCTATTTTCAGCTTGTTTGGGGTCTTCAATCAGATATTGTATAACAATGGACCATATTACACTGGCAAATCACTTCAATACCGGAGTACTGAATTCTGAGTGACCTGTATCACACAGTCACAACACTATCTATGCTCAAATTGACTAGCAGAGTGTTTGAGATAGCCTATCAACTCAATGATCATTAAGTATTGAGCAACAAATAAAAGATTTTCACATTGCCTTTTTACACGGCTACAGAACATCGATGACTATCCTCAGCACAAATTATGTTTCAAAGGTGAGTTGTAACTACCTTGCCCAGAAACCAAATGTCTAAACTCTTTAAAATATAGGACATTCCTCTCCAAAAGCACAGGAGAATGAAATAGATACCTAACATGTGAGCAGGTACCAAACCTAAACACTGGGCAGTGTGAGAGTCACTAATCCAAATACAAATACAGGTATATAGATACTAACACATACCAGGCTAGTTTTTGGAAGAAGAAAGAACTAGAACACGTGACAGCGGGATGTATAAGATGCACAATTCTTGGCACAGATTCATAAAGATCAAAGTCAAATACAATGACTTGCCACCTCTTGCAGAAAAGCTGTTACTGACACTGACATAGATTAGTTGAAGGTTTCAACGGCAAATGAGGAGCAGCATTACGAAGCAGATGACGTTACGGAGGTACACATGAAAATTAACACCTCACTTTCTGATGATGCTGATTGATAAGAAATAGACCACCGAAGATAGACACTTAGGGAATACCAGAAGTAATGGTGCAGGAGGAGGAAAAAAGATTATTGCAAATAATATTCTGGTTATGATGGGTAAGAATGGAACCTATATGCAAAGAACCTAATTCCTGTTTCAGGTTTGGGATCTAAATAGTTCTTAATGTCTGTAACAAATGACAAGTTGTGCAAATTTAGTGCCTCTCATATTGAATGCTTTGATGTCCATTTTGTGGTAAGGGCTTAGCATTATTTTAAGCCATACATGATCTGTTGATTGGTTTAATTATAGTGAACAGTACATAAGTATTTACAATGCAGGAGCATTTTTACAATGCCACCATCTCTGGCCCAACTTCATCCAGAATGTTTCCTTAATTTTAGTTTATGGGGTCTGCCTACACTTACCAAGGAAAGATTGATTGCTGATGGCTTCCATTATTTTGGTAAAGAATGGGTCACAGGATAGTCAAAGGATAAGCCATTGAAGAAGAGACTGACAACACCTGCTTGCAGTGCAAAAAACCTTCGTCAGCTGTTCAGAGAGTCTGGGAATAATGTCATGCCTTTTACAATCTCAGAGAGCAGCAAAGCATTTTGCAGCCACTGAAGTAAGTGTGAAGTGCAAGGTTTTCATTTGTGCCAGCCTGCCTTTTCCTATCTATTCCCTGCTTTTAGTTTCTCCCTCAGCCTGTGTCTTTCACTGGCTGTTTATTTTTAACTGTCTGACCCTCACTCCCAATACGGTTAATCCAGAAAATATATATAAAATCAAAAACAAAAACTACACAACACCAGGTTATAGTTCAACTGGTTTAATTGAAAGCACGAGCTTTTGGATTGCTGCTCCTTCGTCAGGTGGGGCAGAATCAGAAGACACAGAATTTATAGCACAAGATCCTAGATTGCTGTTACCTTTTAGAATGGAGTGCAGGTTTCAATTCATTAATATGTAAATCCCAGAATTCCTTGGGCATTCCCAAGATAACAAGGGTTTACAAAAGAAAAATGACATCCCAGCTCAGACAATGCATTAAAGGTGTTAGGTTAGAGTCTGTATGAATTCCAACCTTGAGTCTGACCTTATGATCCTGCCCACTAGCTACATGACAAAGGAGCAGCGCTCTGAAAGCCAATATTTCCAAATAAATCTGTTGGACTACAATGCGGTGTTGTGAGATTTTTAACTTTGTCCACCCCAATCCAATACCGGCACCTCCTCATTATAAAAACAAAGTGCTGGTGAAGTGTTCCAGTTTTGAGAGGAATCACTTTGGACTCGAAGTATTAACTCTGTTCTTCCCCAACAGATGATGGCACACCTGATGAGCTTCTGCAGCACGGTTTTTGTTTCAGATTTTCACCATTTGCAGTATTTTGCTTTTAATCTAGAAGACAGCTAAGAGCCACAGGTTTCCTGACTGTTAGTGAAGCTTGAGTTGCAACTTTGCCAAA
This sequence comes from Chiloscyllium plagiosum, assembly GCF_037043375.1. Taxonomy (NCBI): domain Eukaryota; kingdom Metazoa; phylum Chordata; class Chondrichthyes; order Orectolobiformes; family Hemiscylliidae; genus Chiloscyllium; species Chiloscyllium plagiosum. Next base: position 97,023,491 of record NW_028270142.1, on the reverse strand, counting down.
GACAGAAGCTGTTGATAAGGCTGTGGGGTGACTACCCTCTTTAGGGAGATCTGTAGCTACATTAGGTAGTCATGTAGCTCTGTATGGGTACAGGTTGTGTTTTTATCAATTAGAACTTCCAAATTTTATAGTTAATTTGATGCAGTATTAAATTACTCCATACTACAATGACAATTTTGGTAGAAATTGGCCATGAGGGTTCTAAAACACTGGGTTTAGCAACTGCATAGCACTCTCCTAAAACACAATCAGCATTTTCTGCTCCTCACTAATGCTCAATGCTTTGCTAAATCCTTCAATTTACTGGACCCAGGAGAGTGTATATCTCAGCACTGGTACTTGCCAATGTAGACTGTCTGTTGTTGGATGTCATCAAGTGCTCAATGAAACTTAATAGGAAGAATTTGCTGAACAGAAGAATATTTTGACAATTCCAATTATTTAAAGAGGTATATCAAAGATGTACATAACAAGAAATACATTGAAATATTGCAATGTAACCCTTTATGACTGAATTAAAAATTAATTTTAAAAGCAAGTTAAATGGTAAAGTTGCCTCTTATACATCTCAATTAATTCAGTGCGCACTATATCGCAAAAGTGTTTCCTTAATGAGGATTCAGGATTTGTAACTTCAATGAACCCTTTTAAATCAGAGTTGTTTTTTTTTCCCTGACAAGACAGAAAATGGACAGAATAACTAAAGCAATTTTTTTCTGTAAAGTGTTCAAGACAGCAATCATCTTAGGAATGAGGATATTTCTGTGTTGCCATAGTACCTATGCTTCAATCTTTATTCAGTTAATGTCAAACATGGGAAGTACTGTTTGTAAAGATCTAGAAAAAAAAGACAATAATGAGATTGCTGAAAAATTTATCAAGATTAGAAGTTGCATAAGTTTCCTGCATATTTAATATAAAGTGTTTAATAGGTACGCATTCTAAAATTAAAGCAACTCACAGTGAAGCTGCATGGCAATGGAAGATGAACACTATCCTTACAGCTACATTCATCCAAACATCCTCCCTTTCATAAATGTAAGGGCCTGCATTATTACTTGTAGTTAAAAGTTATCAAATATACCACAATCAATAATAAAATTTATCATTCAACAAAAATTGGTCTATACCAGTTTTGTTAAACGCTGCACACATTTCATCTATAATCTTGAAACCATTCAGATCTTTTAATGGCAGTTCATCTGGTGTCTGTGAATTCCTTAGGTAATGTTCATTCTCCAAGGTGTGCTGTCCTATGATAAACACTATTGGCATGGGAACTGTTGTTTAATTCTAGTGAAAACTTTTCTTGTTCTGTACCCCAATGCCATTACACCAATTTTTGGGGGCAATCTCATCATTGTCTTTTTTCTAGATCTTTACAAACAGTACTTCCCATGTTGGGCATTAACTGAATAAAGATTAACGCATAGGTACTGTGGCAGTACAAAAATAGCACCACTCATAAAGTGATTGTTGTTTTGAACACTAGGCAGAAAAAAATTGCTGTCGTTATTCTGCCCACTTTATGCTTCCTCAGATTAAAAAGAACCAATACCATTAGCAGCAAGATTGCATAGAGATTCACAATCTGATAGCAAATTAGACAAGACTTTTGCTAGCTACTTCATGAATCCAGCAAAGTATTGCATTGCGTTCACATCTGTTGGTCAGTACAACTGTACGACAGCTCTCACTTTTTCTGCATTCCTCTGTATTAGCCAAATACTGCCCAGAATGAGATTAGAAAACTACTGTTTTCATCCTGCTTCACTTGATAGCTTTGCAAATAGAAAAGTAAGGACTTGTGTCTTAGCAAGTCATGTCAAAATTTCTTCAATGGTTAGCATGGAGTTGTGAGATGTCTTCAAAACTTCCTTTGGATCTATGCACACTCTCAGCTTTCCAGGTTTTACTCACTGTTGCTATGCTGGTAGTACAGACTGCAGGGGTTGTTACTTTGTTGATTTCTCCCTTTTCTCAGCTCTTCTATCTTGTCACTCAGGATAGATGCCTTCTCGACAGTGGTGAGCATCAGATACGCACTTAGGGCAGAATCTCTTATGCCTCAGAGGATCCTATTGCTGATGAGATCACCTTTCAGTTGTTCAAACACACAGGAATCAATTAGGTGTCTCAGCACCATCATATACATTTCCACTCACATTGAACTCATTTCATTTATATCTTTCAAGAGAATTAAAATGTATTTTCAAGACCTTCTAATTTTTTTCAGTATGACTTTTCTGCTCCTCAAAGATATCTAGGGAGCAATACAGCATGAAGTACTCTTTCCTTCAGAATAGAATTGCTTTTTTCAAAATTTCATTCATGGGATGTGGGTGTCATTGGCTGAGGACCAGCATTTATTGCCCATCCCGAATTGCTCAAGGGCAGTTAAGAGTCAACAACATTGCTGTGAATCTAGAATCAAATGTTGGCCAGACCAGGCAATTTCCTTCCCTAAAGAACAACAGTGATCCAATTGGGCATTTCTGACAATCACCAATGGTTTCAACTTCATCATTAGATTCGAACTGCACGATGTTTGTTGAATTCAAATGCTACCATCTGTCATAGAGGAAATTCAAACCTGGCTTGCCAGATGATTATCTGAATTTCTGGATTAATAGCCTAGCAATAATCCCATTAGTCCCAATAATACTGAACATTTAGTCAAGACTCTTGTTTATTTCTGTAGTCCTTTCATAATTTTGCCATTGAGACTGAAAGAAATTACAATTCTGTCTCATATCAATTTCCATTTCCACAGTACCAGGGGACTGAAAAATTCACACCCATTCTGACTCACCAATGCTCAAAGTTGCAGGTTTCAGTTATAATTTTTCCTTGCTGTATGTTATAATACCCTACAGCTTTGAAAACCAACACAGTCTTTCATACAGTGTGTGCCGTGGCTATTTGTTCTAAAGTGAAAGCACCTTACAGCAGAGAACATAAAAAAAAACCTGAGCAGGAGTAGGGTATTCAGTACTTGAAGCCTGGACGGCAATTCAATATAATCATAGCTAATCATCCAAAACACTGTCCATACCATGACATCACTTCCTCCCCTATCCTTTGATCTCTTTAGTCCTAAGACCTGTATCTAATTCCTTCTTGAAAATATACTTGACCTGAACTGCTTTCTCTGGCAGAGAGTTCCACAGACTCAACACTCTCAGCATGAAGAAATTTCACCTCATCACAGTCCTAAATAACTTCATCACTTGCTTAGACTGTGAGCATTGGTTTTGGACTTCCCGATCAGAAGGAGCATTACTATAGCAATTCACAAGCATAGTGCCCTTACAAATGCTTATCTCCAAACAATGCATTCACCATGTTGCTCTTATAAATGTACAGTTAGAAATTGGCAAAATAAACATATTTAATTCACTCACTTAAACAACCTTGGTTAAACTAAATAATCTTTCTTCATCTGCTTCTATGTGTACTCACTGGTTGGGATAGTGATGAACCTTTATTCACCATGCTCTTGCCCTTATTGCATGGTGGCTCTTTCCTTTTATATAGAAATTGCTGGTGCCTCAGGAATTCAAGTGCTTGTTTATTAAATTGAGCTGTTCCATGGACAGTTATTTTCAGGTGGCCAAGCGAATTATAGCAGTAGCACTTTGAGAACACTTGGTTGCAAAGCCTCTATTCTACTACCTCTCAACACTCCTATGATCAGAGTCCTGGAGAAAATGCAAGCTCTCTGATCATTCATTTTCTGGCAAAGTCAGCTATCTAATGCGCAGGTGTGCAACACATATGAAAAGTGCCTTTCTCTGTGCAATGAATTTTGCCCATTTTATCAGCTTCCATCAAAGAACAGCAATAAATAAGGTCAAGGCATGAAGCCAGCTAAAACTGTAGATGACTACACGTGAATTTCTGCATCTTACATTAAATTAACCCTGCAACATAGCATTTATTCATCTGGTCTCAGTGTGCATATCTGCCATTTTGTAATTCCTTGTGCTGTTAAATTGGTGGAGTATAGTTCTGAATCAAAATTCAATTTAATTCAGTGTGATTTTGCAACTCAATAATAATGAACTTTGCATCAGCCGTTCAATAATTGAATAAATTCTGCAATTCTGTTTTAGTTACCACCCACTGAAACAATCTGATCTGTCCAAAGTAAGTTTGATATACACAGTGGTTAGCACTACTGCCTCACAACGCCAGGGACCCAGGTTTGATTCCAGCTGTTGGGGTGTTGCTTTGGGGTGTTGCTTTGTAGACTCTCTCCCCATGTCTGTGCGGGTTTCCACAGAGTTCTCTGGTTTCTTCCCACAGTCCAAAATTGTGCAGGTTAGCTAGATTGGCTAAGCTAAAAAAAAATCTCCCTCGTAGTGTCCAGTGATTTGCAGGATGGGTGGGTTAGCCATCATAAAAACCCATGCGGAGTTAAAGCATCAGGTGGGGGAGGTATGGTGCGTCTTGGTGGGATACTTTTTGGAGGGACTGTACAAACTTGATGGGCCAAATAGTATATCTCTGCACCATAGGGGTTCCATGATTCTTGAGTTCTATGATTCTATGATATCTACAAACACCACAATGTGGCAATATGAGATTGCAAACTATGGACAGCTTCTGAAGAAATACAGGTTCTCTAGAATTCTGCCTGGTACAAAGGAACAGTTAAAAATATTCCAGTCTTTTCTCACTTATTCTCAGGATGCTGTGTTGCTAATAGGGGCAGAACTTAATATTCAGCCCGAGATGTTTGTGAAAAGGTGGTGTTGAGGCCTCTCCTTGATACACTGCAGTCCTTTTGGTGAATCTGGTCCCATTGTACAATTAGATAAGGAGTTCCAGAATTTTAATCCATAAACAATTAAGAAATGGCAATACATGTTTAAGTTAGAGCAGTGCATATCTTGATAAGGAATCTGGTGAGGTGATATGGTCCAATTCACCTTCTGCCTTTGTTCTTTCAGATATGTATCTCCAAGTTGATCCAACAATCCCACTTCTAGAATAATTTACACTAAACTTAGAAATTGTCATTAAGAGCAATAGTGGACTTCTGTGTTGGTCTGTGGTTGTGCTTAGTAAACAATTACAGTTGTTTGTTGTCACCTTCTGCCTGTAGCTATCCCAGGAGTTTCTTCTGTCCTAACCTTTGTCATTGATGTACTTGGAAGGACTTAAAAGTTGACACTCAACCTGTGTGGCCATTTTAAAAAATATACCATCATTCCATCAAGCTCTTAAATTAACTTGACGAGGTGCTCCTGGATCAGAGGGAGGGTGCACTGCACCACAAGACCTCTTCTCCACCTCCCATTGCTTTGCATCAACTTCAACTTGCCATTTGTTTGCCCACCCTGCTAGCCATATCTTCTTCATCCAGTTACTACTTACTGCTTGCCAAACCTCAAGTGTGATATCATCTGCAAATTTTGAAACTTGATGCTGTATTCTTATATGCAACTCGTAAATATATGACTTCTTTCACTGAATGCTGGCGATTGCTGTCTGCTACCTTTCAGTTTTAAATGCAATTACTTTCTGCAATATTCTTTCTTTTCTACCTTAAGCCTATTTTACATCCAGGCTGACACTGACATTCCGAATCCACGTAGCTCAATTTTGTTAACCACCCTTTTATATAGAACGTTGCCAAAATCTTTCTTCCAATGCATTTGTATTCACTGCAGTCTCTTCAACAAGAGGTTTGATAGGATTAGTCAAACATAACATGCCTATCAGAAAGCAACTCATTCTGGCTCTCCTTAATTAACTTCTCCAAGTGCCTTTTTTTTTGCTTACCCCAATTATTGTTTCTAAAGTCCTTCCCACTATGGGTGTCAAGCTGGCCAGCCTATAGCTACTAGTGATGCCCTTACCACTTCTTGAATGAGCATGTTACATTTGTCACTCTCCAGCCTTTGGTACCTCCGCTGTATTTAGAAACATTGGAAGATTGTGGCAAGCCTCTCACAGCTTCCTTCATCCCCAGTTCCTTTAACTGCTTTGGATGGATCTCATCCAGCTAAGGCAACTTGTTCACTCTCAGCATGATTAGCCTTTCCAACACAACCTCCTGAACACTTTTTGCCCTTTGCTTTACTTCTACTGATACTGATACCACAGAGGTATCCCATCACCAAGTCACCCTGTATTATCACATGGAGAGTCCTTGACACTGATTCAGCTCCCTCAGAACAAGCTCAAAGTAAATAGAACCTCTGATATTCCTGTTCTTATCTGTCAGCTAGGATTCCCTGATTAACAGCCCCAATCAGGGAACTCATATTCTATGAGGTGAATCTGGCTTACCTCATGACAATTACTACGTCCCTCCCCCTTTGAGTCTTCAGGCATAGTCTGCTTCTTTTTTTTGTTGCTGCTCCTGAGGTGTTTTAGCACCTCCAACTCTGTCTCTGATACAGTTGGCGTGTAACACACAGGAGCTTGCCTCTTGGGCCCAGAGCATCTAGGAAGATATTTATTGTCCTCTTCAGACAGCAAAGGCATTTAGGTGGTGAGATCCGCCATGTCAGTCTCAGAATCTGAGGTGTCTTCAACGCTTGACAGAGAACCCATGGATTTCAGAACAGTCAGGAAGGCATGGTTGAGGAGCCAGGCACATTTTTCTCCCATTTATGAGTTTGCAGCTTTCATATGGTCCACAGGCTTGTTCAGAACCATCGCACATACCCAAACTTTATATGTCACTGGACCTGACCTCATATAAACCATTCCTCATACTCATGTTGAACCATTCCTCTGGTTCCTACATCAAAGTTCAACCCCTGAAATAAACGGTCTCTCTTGCTTAGCAGTGTCTTGTGTCAGGCATTGATGTTCCTGGACCCTCCCTCCCAGGTCCATCAAGATCAAATTTAACCTGGCATGGAGTCTTCTCCCCATTGAACTCTGTTGGAACTATCCCTATAGTTGCATGAAGGGTAGTGCCAAAATCAAATAGGAATCAGGACAGTTTAGTATCTAGTGAAGCTGTAGGCTGTTTCTTTAAGACTGCCTCCAAAGCTTGGCGTGCTCTTTCTGCCAGACAATTGAATGATGAATGGTATGGGCCTGTCTTTATATGAAGGATACCATTTGACTTTAGTCATCCACAATGACTAAGAACATTGAGCCCATGAAAGGACCTGCATATTTGAGATGTAACCGAGTCCAGGGTTTACCCAGGCATTCCCATGAATGTAGGGGAGCTGCGGATGGTAATTTTATCCTCAGTGGCACTCTGGGCACTGCCCCACCAATGCAGCTATGTGTGCATCCAATCCTGGCCAACAGACACAACCTTTCACCAACAACTTCAATTGGAACACCCCCACCCCACTCCCAATTTCCCAGGCAAAGCTCTGCTAGCAACCTTTGCTTGGAATAATCACTCTTGCTTCCCATTATAATATGCTGTCCTCTACTGTTATCTGGTCTCTCCGCTTCCAAAAAGGTTTCAATTTTTTTAAAAATCATTTGATTCCCCATCTGTCACATCATCCAAATGTCCTAGCTTTGGTTATGATGCTTCTGACCCTGGCTGAAATGTTCTTAGCCTGGATTTAAACTTCTCCATCTTAAAGTTCATCTGTTGTTCCATTACAAATTTTCCTCTTATTATTTGTTTCCATTTACCCTGATTGGTTTGAACCGTTGATGTTTTTCCTTTTCCAATTTTGAATTCCTACTTCAGCTCTATCTTTGCTGTTCTCCATAAATAAGCTGAGTTTTGTGGTGTTAAGATCACTATTTTCCAAGTGTTTCCCCACTGAAACGTGGTTCACTTGGACCATCTGATTCCCAGCACTTGATCCAGCAATATCTCCTCCCTAATTGGACCAAGAACATACTGATCAAAGGAATTCTTCAGAGCACATTTCAGAAATTCCTTACTTTTATTAGAACACTACTAAATTGGTATTTGTATCATTAAAGACCCCAATATCAACATTCTGTCCTTCCTGCGAATCCATGCAGACCTGCTCCTCCATCTTGCTCTTTCAGTATCTGGAAGCTGTTAGAATGCCTCAGTCACGTGATCATACTTTTTTTGTTTCTCAAGTCTAGCCAAAAGGAATTCTGTCCCTGTACCAGAATCCCTTCCCCAATTATCACTGTCAACTCACCTCTATGTCTTCTATTTTTTCAGAACACTTTATATTCCTGAAATATCAAATCCCAGTCTTCACAAATTTTGTGCCCATTTCCACCTTCTCTGAGAATTTTGTTTAAATTTCTATCATGTAAATGTCCGGCAAAAAAAAAAGACAAATGTATAGAAACCTATCCTTGGCAGCTTTTAACTTCAAAAGTGATGACAAATGAGAAGTAGCAAATCGGTCTCCACTTATACACCTTGCCCAATTTTCCTCACAAATTAAATCAATGGAAAGGTGACAGATATCGTTTTCCATCACTGATGAAATTTAAACTCAGCTCCACGGTTTGTATACTAATATCAGCAAAATCAATTTCCAGCCTCCATTTATTAAATTAAATACACTGAACATTAGAGTGGCTAAGAGGAACACTGGTGGATAGCCTCAGTGGTAAAACATGAAGTGCATAATCATAAGAAATGACATTATAGTAGAGCACAACACCTCTGTGTTATTGTAACCAAATTTAAAAATGCTCATAAGGCAACAATTCAGTTTAAACAAAAATTTAGATGAATATATAATTTAACTAAAATTGTCATTTGTAATGGGACTGTGCTGAAATCCTTCTTCATAAACACTTAGTTTTTGCAAATTGTATGAATGCCTCTCTCGAGCCTTAGCTTTTTTAATATGTGAATCTGTTAGCTTTATGCCCATCTGCTGTTGCAGCTGTTTTAATTTTTGGCATGATACAAATAGTAGGAATAAATTTAACTTGGCTGTGATGGGATTTTATAAATATGTAAAGCAAGAATTTAGTGGAGATAAAAACCTAATTGAAAAATAATCTGCCTGTCTGAGTGCAAAGCTTTTGTATCCCCAAAGGCTGATCTGCACAGGTTCAATTTTTAAAAATGGATAGGGTGTCAGCATGCATACAGTACTATCCTGTCACCTTGGGGACCTCAATTCAAATCCATCCAAACTAAAATTAGATGAAATCTTCTTTTTTTTGATAGCTTTTTAGGGCTTTTAATGGAATCCATTTGAGGACTAATCCAGCTTTTATTTTGCTAACAGCATCTTCTTTATATTTTGTTACCTTATTTATGGGGAAGCCCAAATCCATAATCCGGATCAGCATTTGAATCTGTACAGGCAAACTGAATGGAATTGCTTTCCTGTATCTTGATCAGTCTGAGAAGTGTATTTTCCTTTGAAAATGTGTACTCCAGTTTTATTTTCTTGATTGTGAAAAGGTAGGAGGAAAAGATGAAAATGCATTACTGGATGTTGGAACACAGAGGGCAATGTGTGAAGATTCTTTCATGAGTCTGAGCCATTTTATGTGCCTGGGTATGAGAAAGGGTAATGGTATAAGTACAATCCCTGAGATTGGGTATTCTATTCACCAACAGCAGTGCCAACAGGGAACATTTATTCTGGCCAAATTGCAATGCAGAACAATCTGCAGGTTCCTGATATGGAAATCAATAAGCCACCAACTTGCCATCAAAACATACATGAGGATAATGTGCAAAAATTAAAGTTCCCAGTTAAACATTGATCAGGTAGGAGACTCAAAATGGAATGGAGTAAAGTTGATAACAAGAAGTCAAAAACATGCTACTGCAATTAGGAAACAGGAGAAACTGAGCTGAGGATTGAATATGCTTAAAAAATGTCAAAAGACCAAAGTTAAGGGCACAACAAGATAGATGATCTAAAGGGACAAGTGGAGACACATGGGCAAGATCTAATTGCTCTTACAGAATCATGGCATCATTGCTTTTCAATATTTAGGAATGCCAGATAAGAAAGTAAAGGAGATAATACGGCCCTGACAATATCACAGAAATCACAGAGTCCCTACAGCATGGGAGCAGACCATTCAGCCCATCAAGTCCACACCGATTCTCCGAACAGCATCCTACCCAGACTCACACCCCCCACCCTTACCCTGTAACCATGCATTTCCCATGGCTAACCCACCTAGCCTGCATGTCCCTGGGTACTATAGGCAACTTAGTCACCTAACCTGCGTATCTTTGGATGGTGGGATGAAACTGGAGCACCTGGAGTAAACCCATGCAGACATGGGGCAAATGTGCAAACGCCACACAGGCATTCGTGTGAGGGTGGAACGGAGCCTGGGTCCCTGGCATTATGAGGCAGCAGTGCTGACCACCGAGTCACTGTGTTAAGGATAGTTTTAGTACATTAATAAAGGAGGATTTCAAGTTGGAAGGACAATGTGTGGAATCTGTTTGGGTGGAACTAAGAAATAGGAAGTGGCCGCAAACAATAGTTGAAATTAATTATAGGCCACCAAATACAAAAGGCATGATATTACTCAGTAGATGACAAATGCATGCAGCGTAGGCAATGTTGTTATGACAAGTGACTTCAGATTTAGATTGGATAAACTAATTGAACATGAAAGTGGAGGTCGAATTTCTGCAACGTCTTAGGCATGGTTTTCTAGAGTAAGATACTAAGGACATGTGATCTTGGACTATGTAATAAAAGGGCTGATTAACAATCCAGTTGCAAAAGAACCTTTAGGGATAAGTGACCACAATATATTAGAATATTACATTATACAGAGGAACCTCAATTATCGAACGTTCGATTTTCGGAATTTCAGATTATACGGCAAAATCACAAGGTCCCCATGCTTGGCTAAACTATGTTATCTGGCATTTGATTAACCGAACGAAATACTCCCCACCCGTGTCCTTCAGATAATCAAGGTTCCTCTGTATTTGAAATTGAGTTAATTCATTCAGAAGCAAGGTTGTTCAATTTAAATAAGGGATATTATGAAAGCATGAGGCACAAACTGGTAAATACATTAAAAGATATGACTGTTCATAGACAATGGATAGTCTTTAATTAACTATTGTATGACTTACAGCAACTATTCATTCCTGCAAGTTGCAAAAACTCAAAAAGGTCAGTCAATCTTACCTAACAAAGGAATTTCAGGATTGTATTGAAAAGACCTGTAAAGTTGCCAGAAAAAGCAGTTAACCAGAGGATTGGGAGAATTATAGATTACAGGAGAGGAAAAGCAAGAAACGAATAAAGAAATGGAGGATACAAATTACTATTTGAAGAAAGACTATGAAAGTTTCTATAGGTAAATAAACATGAAACATTAGACTAAAGCAAATGTGTATCCATTATTAGGTAGAGTCAGTGGAATTTATAACAGGAAATAGAGAAATGACAGAGAAGCTAAATGATTACTTGTTATCTGTTTTCACCGAGGGAAGACACAAGAAATTTCCCAGAAGTAGAGATCCAAATGGCTAGGAAGAATAAAGAGTTGAAGGAAATTAACATTCCTAAGAAGTCTGTACTGAGAAATTAATGGGGCTCAATATTGATAAATCCCAGAACCTGCTATACTACATCCCAGAGTGGTGAAGGAAGTAGCTGTATAATCAATGGGTTGGTACTTAACTTCTAAAATTCTATAAATTCAGGAATAATTGGATTGGAAAGTAGCAAATATCTCCCCACTATTTTAAAAGGCAACAAAAGAAGAAACAGGGTCCTACAGACCTGTTAGCCTTATATCAGCCAGAAGGAAATGCTAGAATCCTTGATAAAGGATGTGCGTAATTAACACTTGGATAATAATGATCTGACTGGGCACAATAAGCATGAATTTGCAAATTGAAAATTGTGTTTTTTGAACTTGGAGGTTTTTGAAGCTGTTACAAGAAAAATTGATAAAGGAGAGTTCATGATGCAGTATATACAGATTATCAAAAGCCTTTTGACATGGGGAGAAAGATTAAAACATATTTAATAGGAGGTGATATACTGTCATGGATAGGACCGATGGTGGTTTAACTACACCTCAGGCCAAGGGAGAGGTTGAGAAGTTAACTTCAGCTAGTGCAGGAATTTAATCCACACTGTTGGCATCGATTTGCATCACATACTAGCCATCCAGCCAACTGAGCTAACCAGCCACTGGCGTGGATTAATGATTGGTTAACAGACAGAGAACAAATGAATGAGTCATTATCACAATGGCAGGCTGTGACTAGTGTGGTATTACAAAGATCAGTACTTAGGGCCCCAGCTGCTCACAAGATATATTAATGACTTGGATATGGTAAACAAATGTAAGATTTCCATATCTGCAAATGATATAAGGCTAACAGGCAATATTTAACAAACAAACAGAATGCTTGAGAAACTGCAGGTCTGGCAGCAGCTGTGAAGAAAGAAACAAGATTTATTGTTTCTGGTCCATTATGATTCTTCTTCAGAAGTGAAGAAACAGTCACCATTAAATCTGTTTCTCTCTCCACAGATGCCTCTCAGTCGTGATCAGTTTCTCTAGCATTCTCTTTGTTTGTTTTGGATTTCCAGCATCCACAGATTCAGAGAGGAAGTGGAACAAATGTTCACCAGAGTTGTTTCCCAGATGATGAGCCTTACCTATAAAGAGACGCTGGGAAAACTGGACCTGTGACAGTGGCAGTCAAACTCCACAGCTTTAACCTGACATAACCTCCTCCATCTTCAGCAGGCCAGGCAACAAAATAGGTTTGTGCAACCTTTCCTTCTCCAGCCAAGTTGCACAATGGCTTTCTGTATCCCATTATAGCAATTGCTCTTTTGCACAATCCTACAATCATAATAACAGCTTCATCTTCTATATCTCTTACTATACTGAGAATTATAGAATGCTTACAGGTGGTGGTAATTTGGCAGTTGTGTTCTTGCTGGTTCTCTGCAAGAGCATCTTACCTAGTGTCACTCCCTCAATTTTCCCCATTAGCCCTAAAAGTGCTATTTGATGTAGATCATTATCCAAATCTCTTTTGAAGTCTCAAGTGAATGTGACTGCTGCAAGTGTTTAGGTAATGTATTCCAAATCCTAAACACTTGCTGTGTAAAAGAGCTTCATCTTATATTCGTGTTTATTTTTCAAATCACTTTGAAATCTCTGCTTCTTAAGTTTTCTGCCTGAAAGAAGTTCCTCTTGATACATTCTGTTAAGGTCCATTGTGATTTTCAATGGCTCTACCAAATTTCCTCCTAATTTTCTCTTCTCCTAGCAGTTATTGTTTTTAATTTGGATTTCAAGTAGACCTAGCTACTCAAGACTGGACTGTCAGAAACAGCAGAACAGCTCAAAAAAAAGTCTGCAACCTCATGGCCTGATGTAACCTCCACTCTACAATTACCATGAAGTCAGGGAATCAGATTTAGTCAATGAAGAGTGGAAGGAAGCGTAATGCCAGACATAGCTAAAAACCTGTTGATGCTAGAAAAGAGAAATACTTGATTCAGGATAGCATAAACTGCAAATGGTAAGGCAGGGCTAAGTGATTCCACACCAACAGGTTAAATCTAAGCTATGTAGTCCTGCCACATCCAGTTGTGAATGAATGTGGACAACTTAACAACTTGCTGGAGAACGAAGATCCACAAATATCCCCATCCTCAATAATGAGGAAGACCAGTGCATCAGTGCAAAAGATGTTGAAGCAACAATTTTAAGAAGCAAGTGCTGAATGGATGATTCAACTTGTCTTCCTCCAAACATCCCCAGTCTCAGCTACCGCACTGACATCAAGGAACATTAAGAGGAACTAGACACTGCAAAGGCTATGGGCCCTGATAACATTCTAACAACAGTACTCAAACATGTGCCCCAGAACATATCAAGCTGTTTCAGTACAGTTATACGCCTGACAACCATCCGACAATGTGGAAACTTTCTCAGGTATATCCCAAACTGAAAATACAGGACAAATCCAACCCAGCCAATTACCACTTTCAATCATCAGTAAAACTATGGAAAGTGGTCATCAACTGTGCCATCAAGCAGCACTTGCTCAGAAATAAGATGCTCACTGGCACTTATTTTGGGTCCTGCCAAAGCAATTCTCCTTCTAATCCTGACTCATTACAGCCTTGGTTCAAAGAGGGACATTAGAGTTGAATTCAAGACATGAGATGAGAATGACAATCTTTCACACCAAGGCTGCTTTTGACTGATTTTGGAGCCCCAGCGAAGCAAACATCAATGGAAATCAGGAGGAGAACCCTTCAATGGATGGAAAATGGTTGTAACTGTTGGAGGTCAGTCACCTGACTGTAGGAGTTTCTCAGGGTAGTGTCCTTTAGGGAAGGAATGCTGTTTTCTGCAGCTGCTTCATCAATGATCTTCCCTTCATTATAAAAGTCAAAAGTAGGATGTTCGCTGATGATTGCACAATGTTCAGCATCATTCATTACCCCTCAGATATTAAAGGAAACTATGTCTCTAAATACAGCATTACCTTGACAATATCCAGGTTTGAGCTGACAAGTAGCAAGTGACATTGACATCACATCATTATCAGGCAATGGTCATCTCCAACAAAAAAAACCCCTCATCTGTTGAAACACAATTACCATCACTGAATTCTCCATTATCAACATTCAACAGAAACTGAAGTCAACTAGTGAATATAAATAATATATTTACAGGAGCAGTTCAGGGCTCGGAATTCTGCAGCAAGAGTCACATGCAGGCGTGACAATATAAGGATGCCTTATAGCTGCTTGCCTAAAGGACATTAGTAAACCAGATGGGTTTTTGCACTGATCGACAGCTTTTTATTTCAGATTTTATTGAATTCAAATTTCCACTTTCTGCCATGGTGAGATTTTAAACCCTTTTCCTGGGGTTTGTGATTATGGGTCTAGTGGTTTTACCACAATGTCACTACCTCTCCACAAGTCAGCAGTGTGATGGAATACTCTCCATTTGCCTTTATGAATGCAGTTCCAACAACACTCAAGAAGTTTGAGATCATCTAGGACAAAGCAGATTTGACCGATATCCAATTTGTCCAGCACCAAAGACCCCCAGTAGCAGCATTGTATACCATCTACAAGATGCACTCATCAAGACCCCTTAGACAGGACATTTCAACTCTGACCACTACCATCTCACAGATATGTGAGAACATGATCTGCAAGTTCTTCTCCAATTTACTCACTATCTTAACTTGGAAACATATCACTGTTCCTTCAGTGTTGCTATATCATAATTGTAGAAATCACTTCCCAATGGCACTAAGGTTCTACCTACTCTAAATGGGCTCAATTGTTTCAAGAATGTAGCTCACTATCATCTTCTCAATAGCAACTACGGGGTGGCACGGTGGCTCATTGGTTATCAGTGTTGCCTCAAAGCACCAGGATCCCGGGTTCGATTCTAGCCTTGGGAGACTGTCTGTGTGGAGTTTGCATGTTATCCCCGTGTCTGTGTGGGTTTCCTCTGGGTGCTCCAGTTTCCTCCACAGTCCAAAGATGTGTAGGTTAGGTGGATTTGCCATGCTAAATTGCCCATAGTGTCCAGGGATGCGCACACTAGGTGGATTAACCATGGGGAATGTAGGGTTACAGGGATGGGATGGGAGTCTGGGAAGAATGTTGTTTGGAGTGTCAGTGTGGACTCAATGGGCTGAATGGCTACTTTCACACTGTAGGGATTCTATGATAACCACAGCCAACAACTGTCACATTTCAGCAATGAAAATAAAAGATGACTTTACTGTATGGGATGCGACACCAATAAAACAACACCCTTACAGACTCAACCATGGACATTTGCTGAAGTGAGGGAAGACATCATTTATGGCAGACAATGTCATTATTTAACTGATTCTTAGTGGTTGGATATCACTTACAGTAATGGTGCTGAAATCACATGGATCACAAAAATTGTGTCTTGATTATCATAAGGTTAACACTTTAATCATAATAGATTCATATATGATTCCATGACTAAGGGTTGTACTCACAGGATTGGATAAAAATAGTGTGTCACAAAAAATGATTTGTTAAAAGGATATTGGCAAGTCCCACTGACTGATATAGAGTAACAACAATTTTATCCCATCGGATAGACTTCATCAAGGTAATGAAAAATGCACCAAACAAAATTCAATGATTAATCAACAAGATCGTGAAAAGGATTATGCAATTGTTTTGTATATATAGGTGGCTTGGTTGTGTTCAGTCAAGCCTGGAAATAACATTTATATCGCTTCAACAAACTGCTTGACCAGGTAAAGGAGTTAATTTGGATATAAATTGGGCTGAAAGTGATTTTGCCAAGACAAAGTGACTTATTTGAGCCACACTGTAGCACCAAGGTAAGCCTAAGACAAAATGCAAAATTTTGCAGTATATTTGCATGGCTGGATTTTATCCAATGTTTGTTTCAAATTTCAGCACTGTAGTGGCTCGCTTGATAAATTTGTTAAGGAAAGGTAGAGATTCGAGTGGACAAATGAATATCAGAGTGGCTTTGACAACTTGAAATCTGTATTGGCTCTACACTTGCTTTATCATTACCAAATGATGACAAGCCATTTAAACTGGTTGTTGACACCAATGATTTTGGTGTTAGTGCAGCTTTGTTACAGGAGGACAAGATAGGAATTTGAGACTGTTCCATCAAAGTTGAATGTTACAATATATGATTTGGAAATCATTTATGTGGCAGGAACATTACGTCAGTAATTTACTCTTGACAAGAGTAAATTTAGGTAAAAACCAATTGTGTGTGCAAAAATGGACTTGGGTAGGATATGATATTATGAAAATTCTTGAATTAATAATGTCAATATATTATCACTGCGAATGTAAAATAAAGATGTTAACAAAATATTCTGATTTTAAAAAATCTAGAATACTATTATACTGCAGGGTGTATTCCAAAGGTTGCAACTAGTTAGTGGGAAAGAGATAAACAGCAAACTTGCAAGGAAGTTACACAGAAAGGCAAAAATTATAAAACAATGACAATATAGGGCATCAATTATCTTAACATAGGCAATAATATATGCAGTACAATGGATAAAAAAGAGGCAGAGTTTCTGCAGTGCATTCAGGAGGAACTTTTGATCAGTATGCTGCCACCCTAGTGAGATAGGAGGCATTGCTGTATCTGATTGTGGGAACAGCAATAAGAGCTTTTGTAAAAAATAAATCAGGGAATATGGGCTGTGCTGGTTTGGCCAATATTTACAGTCTCTCCCTAATTATCCTTGACAAGTTTGGTGATGGGCTGTCTTCTGGAACCTCTGCAGTCCATTTGGTGACAGAGTTTTGACATCAAGTGCAATCACTCTCCCCTCACCTCACCTCTGGAATTCAGCTTTTCTGTCCATGTTTGAACTAAGGCTATAACGCAGTCAGGAACTGAGTGGCCATAGCAGAACCCAAATTGAATGCCGTTGCTCAATAAGTACAGCTTGATAGCACTGCTGACGACCTCTTCCATCCCTTTACTCATGATTGAGAGTAGATCTTTGGGGTGGTAATTGGATTTGTCCTGATTTTTGTGGACGAAACACACCTAGGAAATTTTCCACTTTGGAAAATACTGGTACATGCCAGTATCATAATGTTTAGATTAGCTGAAGTAAAGATTAAGGACCATTCTGGAGGATACTCAATTTATATAGCATGCAAACAGAGCAGGCCTTTCTATATTGGAATTAAAGATTGACAGACAAACTTGTATTGGAAGCATGAGCTGCCTTTACAGGTGAGATGGTTTGTGTACAATGGACTTACAACATACTGACAGAGGAAAAGGTAGGATAAACTGATCCCTCATTGTTGAAAACCATGGACAGTAAGATGAAGCAGATGAAACTTTATGTTTGACGATATCAAGTTAATAATTTACCGTGCACTGGTCTAATTTAGAAAAATTCACAATGGAAGTGAAAATGAAAATGAGTGGTAAAGACAGAAAATGAGAAGCAACTAGCTGATAACAAAACAAAATTCACAACTGCTATATGGACACATAAATAGTAAAAGTGTAGGGCGAGATGGAGATAATCAGGGATCAAAGATCACAACTATGCGGAAAGGAAGTCAGCAAGACTGAGAAATTAAATGAGTACTTTCTATTTGCCTTTACCAAGGTGTGATTAAAGTTAGTGGGAAAGAAGACAGTGTTAACACTAAATGGCCAAAATATTAATGCACAAATGATATTACAAAAGTTAGCTGTATTTAAAATTAATAATTGTCCTTAGAGGACATATTGGAGACAAGGGAGAATTCCATCTTTTACAACAATCTTTGCACAGAGAAGGAACCCAAAATACAGACATTCAATCACACATTTTTTTCAGGATTGTACTATTGATACTAAAAGACAGATGAAGGTTGTTTTGTTGTGGGAGCTGGCTGCAAGAGCATTGTTGTTTTCTAGTATTAAGCAAAAGGTCCATTTTATCATATATAGTACTTGGAGAAAGAATCAACATTGACCTGGAGCTCTGCTTCACACAGCATCAATGGCATTTTAAACCATTATAATTGAGCTGGAAGTGATGTTCATTTTGGATAAACATTCTTAAGTTGAACATTTTCTGTCTCTTCTGTAGGTGATATTCATGCCTACATGTAATTTGCTGAAGTAAGTTTGTGGTATGGTTTTGGAGGAGGGGAAAAGAATTTTGATGCCATGATATAGCTTTGTTTGATTTCAGTTTATATCAAAATAAGATTTGTGGTGCTTCAGTTTGTGAAGATCACATAGGAGTCCATGGAAGATGTTTATATCTTTCTGAGGAGAGTCAAATTTGAGGAGGATATTTCATGAGTCTTTATGGGGTCCATAAACTCAGCCTTTGGTTGACCATGGGAAAGCGTATTTGAAGACAGTCTAAAACCAGAGACTAAGATCATTGTTGTGGTTCTGTTCGCCGAGATGGGAATTTGTGTTGCAGACATTTCGTCCCCTGTCTAGGTGACATCCTCAGTGCTTGGGAGCCTCCTGTGAAGCGCTTCTGTGATCTTTCCTCTGGCATTTGTAGTGGTTTGAACTTGCCGCTTCCGGTTGTCAGTTCCAGCTGTCCTCTGCAGTGGCTGGTATATTGGGTCCAGGTAGATGTGTTTGTTGATAGAATCTGTGGATGAGTGCCATACCTCTAGGAATTCCCTGGCTGTTCTCTGTTTGGCTTGTCCTATAATAGTAGTGTTGTCCCAGTCGAACTCATGTTGCTTGTCATCCGCGTGTAGCTACTAAGGATAGCTGGTCGTGTCGTTTCGTGGCTAGTTGGTGGGAGGAAACTGGGATGCAGCGGAGGGAAAGAAAAGTGACAGTGATGGGTCAAGGGAGACAAGGCAGAGTGAGACTGATTACTTCGATTGGTCAACACACTGAGGTAACTCGGTTGCCGGAGAGTTACAAAGTACAGGTAAATTAAATAAGAAGTGTTTTAAGGATAAAGCTGGGCATAGGAGTAGGATTAGGAGGAAGATCATTAATATCAAGGGAGATAGTGAAAGGATCAACAGTTATGGAAAATTGAAGGGACACCAGAGGAGAGCAAAGGCCAACTAAAGCAAAGGGACAAAAGTTGAATAGTCTAGAGTAGAGAGTGAAGGAGTCAAATGGAAAATTAACAAGCATCATCTTTCTCCTAAATTGGTTGCAAAGGAAAGCCTCACAGAGATTGTGCAAAACACATAGGAAGTGCCTGAGATCTGTCTGCACGTTTCTGTACTGTGTAAACATACTAAACCGAGGAAATTAAAACTGAAATTTAAAAATACTATTTCACAAACAGTCAGGTAAGGACTTTGCATTGAAGGGATGCACTCGCTGCAAACTAAAGGCAAATAAGCTCCATTAATTCAGCAAGAATATCACAAACATGTCCCATTGTTAATTTCATTCTGGGAAGAAGATTACCTAAGACTCACTGATAGCAGTGATTAGATTAGATTACTTACAGTGTGGAAACAGGCCCTTCGGCCCAACAAGTCCACACCGACCCGCCAAAGCGCAACCCACCCATACCCCTACATTTACCCCTTTACCTAACACTACGGGCAATTTAGCATGGCCAATTCACCTGACCTGCACATCTTTGGACTGTGGGAGGAAACCGGAGGAACCAGTGATGGTGGTTTTGGCAGCAAGTTATTGTACATACAACCACGCAGAAGCATTTTCAGGCCAATGTACCTGCAAGTTAAGGATATGGGGATGAAACCAGTATTCAGGCTCTTGATTCTAAGGTTGTAAAGCTGTGCGTAATGATGACCAAAAGTCAGATTCAGTTCATTGCTATATGCATGGAAAACAATGTGAAGGTCAAGTTTAGAAAGTGCTTGCACGCAGCATAAAGAGAAAGAGAAAAACCAGTCATGGGTCGTGGAGGATGCAACTGACCATGTCAAGGTGGCTGTAGGACAGGCTTTCATCCATCATATGAGCAGCTTGGGAAGGGCCCAATACATAGTATATATCAAGATCTCAAATAGAAAATACAGCAGGAGGAGAAGGAAAGGCCAACAGCAACAGAACCAAAGATATGAAGTTGGGGAACTGCATGTGTCCTGCTTAAGATTAGCAATGCCAATACTGCTCTGGGACGAAGCTAGGCAAACACGCAGCATGGAAGCCCTGACCTGTGAAGAATATCAAGAATGAACAAGCTGTGCCTGATGTGGAGAATCACTGTTTTCAGTGCCACAGAGCAATATACTGAATTGGGTGTACCAAACATATTGCAAATACTCCAAGATGAATGAAAGGCAGTGCTGGACTCACTGTCACATGACTAGGAATTGCATAACCTTTCATGGGTAGATCCACATCAGTGTCTTCAGAGGAAGTGCCATGAACTTTACATTAGGGATAAGAACAAAAGGAGGTTGTTTGGCTCATTGTTTCTGCACAGGCCCTCTAACATGTATGAAGACTCAGTGCTATTCACTTGCCTTTTCACCACACCACTGCATATTAAGTGATTGTTTGAATAAAAACATGCTCTCTTGAATTCTTCAATTGTACCTGCCTCCACCACACTTCCAGGCAGTGCATCCAAACTATTTACATGGCACTGGAGCAAGGATCTCCTGAGCCACAATTGGGTGCTGACTTCCAGCGCAGCCTCTGTCCAAGCTGCCTTTATCAGTTGGGGTAACCTTTTGTTGCTATCCTGAAGGGAAAAAAAAACTTCTCTCCTGGACAGCCTTCAGAAGAACTGTTAGGAATGCACTGTGAGGGCAGGGTGCTGCTTTTTTGCCTGATCTCAGAATTGTCCAGAGATGGAGGGGGTGTGTGGTGATGAGCAAAGGTTGAGTGATGTCTTCCGGTTGCAGAGATTTCAGTGTTGCCTGGGTGTCCATAACTATGGTGCTCTAATTTTGAAGCGCAGAAGGTCCTGCTGCGGGACAAAGATTGCTGTCATTTGCCTGTCAAATTTACATATAATTTAAAATGGAATTAAAGGAATGCAATCAAGCAAGAAAACCTGAACCTGAGTAGGAACACTTTCCACCTTTAGGCCCACCTCTACACTCCGTCTCAAAAAATACAAGAATCACCTAATTAGTGGAATGCCCTTCTGTTTTGCAAAGTTAAATGGCATAGTAAGTGTTGCAGACGTGGGCATAAATTTGCTAAAACAACATTAACCAGATTAAGTGTGAAGTCACCCACTTTGGACACAATCACAATTTTCTTCATGAAAAAAGCTGGGAACTGCAATGAACAGAAAGATTTTGACATTCAAATACAAAAGTCACTGCAAGCTAACAGACAGTAACTGCACACATTTTAAAAAGCTAATGGAATTTTGGCCTTCGTTTCAAATAGTTAGACACATAAAAAGCTTAGATTATATTTAAAATATGGGACATCTAGATGTAGGCACTGCAACTCACATAGGATGTGTTGGTAAGTATTAGAAGTAACAGAATCAAATAATAGATCAGCCCATAGTCTAATTCTGGGCTGAATGCTCCTCTTTGATCTCAACATTTTCTAAAGGACAGCTACAACTGCATTTAATTTGACTAACATCTGAATTCAGAAGAATTTATTTTCAATGTAAGTTAAAGCTGCTTTTTATTACATTTCAACATGTTTAATAGACAATAGAGAATAGGTGCAGGAGTAGGCAATTCTGCCCTTCGAGTCTGCACCATCATTCAATATGATCATGGCTGATCATCCTTAATCAGTATCCTGTTCCTGCCTTCTCTCCATAACCCTTGATTCCACTATCCTTGAGAGCTCTATCCAACACTTTCTTAAATGAATCCAGAGACTGGGCCTCCACTGTCCTCTGGGGCAGAGCATTCCACACAGCCACCACTCTCTGTGTGAAGAAGTTTCTCCTCATCGCTGTCCTAAATGGTCTACCCCGTATTTTTAAACTGTGTCCTCTGGTTCGGCACTCACCCATCACCGGAAACATGTTTCCTGCCGCCAGAGTATCCAATCCTTTAATAATCTTATATGTCTCAATCAGATCCCCTCTCAGTCTTCTAAACTCAAGGGTATACAAGCCCAGTCGCTCCAGTCTTTCAGCATAAGGTAATCCTGCCATTCCAGGAATTGACCTCGTGAACCTACGCTGCACTCCCTCAATAGCCAGAGTGTCTTTCCTCAAATTTGGAGACCATAACTGCACACAGTACTCCAGGTGTAGTCTCACCAGGGCCCTGTACAGCTGCAGAAGAACCTCTTTGCTTCTATACTCAATCCCTCTTGTTATGAAGGCCAGCATACTATTAGCCTTCTTCAGTACCTGCTGTACCTGCATGCTTGCCTTCATTGACTGGTGTACAAGAACACCCAGACCTCTTTGTACTGCCCCTTTACCTAAATTGATTCCATTTAGATAGTAATCTGCCTTCCTGTTCTTGCTACCAAAGTGGATAACCATACATTTATTCACATTAAACTGCATCTGCCATGCATCTGACCACTCACCTAACCTGTCCAAGTCACCCTATAATCTCCTAACATCCTCCTCACATTTCACCCTGCCACCCAGCTTAGTATTATCAGCAAATTTGCTAATGTTATTACTAATACCATATTCTATATCATTAACATATATTGTAAAAAGCTGCGGTCCCAGCACTGATCCCTGCGGTACCCCACTGGTCACTGCCTGCCATTCCGAAATGGAGCCGTTTATCACTACTTTTTGTTTCCTATCAGCCAACCAACTTTCAATCCAAGTTAGTACTTTGCCCCCAATACCATGCACCCTAATTTTGCTCACTAACCTCCTATGTAGGACTTTATCAAAAGCTTTCTGAAAGTCCGGGTACACTACATCTACTGGCTCTCCTTCGTCCATGTTCAGAGTTACATCCTCAAAAAATTCCAGAAAATTAGTCAAGCATGATTTCCCCTTCACAAATCCATGCTGACTCTTCAAACATTTCAAAATATTTACCCTAAGAAAAAGGATTGAACACTTTAATGCAGCTTACTGGAGCATATCTATTAGTCAGCAAGCCAGCTCGTGAATGGCGCAATAAGAAGGTGGCACGGTTGCTCAGTGGTTAGCACTGCTGCCTCACAGCACCAGGGATCCAGGTTCAATTCCTGCATCAGGCAACTATTTGTGTGAAGTTTGCACATTCTCCCCATGTCTGCGTGGGTCCCAATCCAGGTACTCTGGTTTCCTCCCACAATCCAGTTGCCACCCAGGTAAATAGTGCGGTGAGGAAGGCATATGGCGTACTGGCTTTTATTGGTAGAGGAATTGAGTTCCGGAGTCCTGAGGTCATGATGCAGTTGTATAAGACTCTGGTACGGCCGCATCTGGAATATTGTGTGCAGTTTTGGTCGCCATACTATAGGAAGGATGTGGAGGCATTGGAACGGGTGCAGAGGAGGTTTACCAGGATGTTGCCTGGTATGGAAGGAAAACCGTATGAGGAAAGACTGAGGCACTTGGGGCTGTTTTCACTAGAGAAAAGAAGGTTTAGGGGTGACTTGATTGAGGTGTACAAGATGATTAGGGGGTTAGATAGGGTCGACAGTATGAACCTTTTCCCGCGTATTGAGTCGGGTATTACAAGGGGGCATAGCTTTAAATTAAGGGGGGGTAGATATAGGACTGATGTTAGGGGTAGGTTCTTCACTCAGCGAGTCGTTAGTTCATGGAATGCCCTGCCAGTAACAGTGGTGGACTCTCCCTCTTTATGGGCATTTAAGAGGGCATTGGATAGGTATATGGAGGATAGTGGGTTAGTGTAGTTTAGGTGGGCTTGGATCGGCGCAACATCGAGGGCCCAAGGGCCTGTACTGCGCTGTATTCTTCTATGTTCTATGTTCTATGTAATCCAAAGATGTGCAGTTCAAGTGAATTGGCCGTGCTAAATTGCCCATAGTGTTAGGTGCATTAGTCAGGGTTTAAATAGGTCTGGGTGGGTTGATCTTCAGAGAGTTGGTGTGGACATGTTGGGCTGTTTCCATTCTGTAAGGAATCTAATCTAAAAAGTCAAAAGATAGTTTCTATACGATAGCTGCACTGTTCCACGGAGAATGTTTAGCTACAATATCTGATGGTAACGGTGGCTGAGTTGATTTAGCATACAGCACTGAATTACATTGACTGACACTCAAAATCACTTGTTCCAAATGAAGATGTTTCATGAGCTGTTCACCAGACTGAAAAATAGATTACAGAGTGGTGGTACATCATTTACCTTATGGAGGGGATATTATGAATGAAACATTATTAGCAGATGAACCATCAAGGTCTCCCTTTAGTGCAATGGAGCAATTTTCTTTTTTTTTGAGAACACTCATCCATTATTGTCTTATTTCCTTATTCCCCAGAGTCTAGTTGCAGATGCTCAGAATGGAAGTGTGGATTATCTCTGAAGTTTTGTAGAATTT
Source organism: Chiloscyllium plagiosum (assembly GCF_037043375.1). Classification (NCBI taxonomy): domain Eukaryota; kingdom Metazoa; phylum Chordata; class Chondrichthyes; order Orectolobiformes; family Hemiscylliidae; genus Chiloscyllium; species Chiloscyllium plagiosum. The sequence goes on along the minus strand of NW_028270142.1, from coordinate 96,998,684 downwards.
GAAACTGACCTAAGTTCACCTACGCTATGTTGTGCAATAGTGGACCAAGCCACTGCAACTGTAGTTATGATGAGGAAGCAGTATTGATGAATATACAGCTAAGGTTTCAGCACATTTTAATTCATTCAAGGCATCTGGGTATCAATAGCTAGGCCAGTATTTATTACCTATCATTTATATGGATAGTAAGAGCATAAATTGTACTGGCTGAATTAAATATACCAGAAGTTTCCAAGCAAATATGTGGTATACTGTTGAAGCTATTAAGTTCATTCAGTGAAAAGAAAAACACAGGCCTAGATTACGCAACATCTGCTGGTGAAGTGAGCATTGAGAAGTTTAAAATAGCATGTGACCTGCACAGATTGCCAAATGGAAAGTGTACTCTGTATTCAACCAGTGCATTTGCCTGAAACAGATGCAAACATAGTGTCTATGCAAATTCGAGTCCAATGCCTTTTATTTTGCCAAATTACTTTGAAATCAAGCCCAAAATCAATTAACAATTTCTCGGGACCGTAGCAGTTTCACAAAAGGGTATGCTGAAGGCTGCCATCAAAAAGGGAAGTAAAATGTGTACTTCCTTGGATTTTATCCCTGCTCCCCATTATAATTTCAAACCATGGCATGACCCAATTATGGTCTTTCTTCCACCTGCTACCATGCCTCCAAAAAAAATCAACAAGCCTCCTTGGGCCAGTAGTCAGCCTTATTCTTGCTGAATTGTAACTGAATTCATTCTGAATTTAGACTGAACACTCCTGAATTCAGGCACAAATGGTATGTCTTCTGCTACCTCAAATCAAAGATTTCAATCTTAACATTCAACCTGCCGAAAAATAAAGTGAAGTATACTGAAAGCACATCATTCATAAAGTCTTCCCAACTGCTGCTTCATTTACTACATTAAAATGCAAGGCAGTTACTCGCACACAACTGCAACAGAAAAGCATACATTATTGTTACTTGCAGACTACCTTGACTTCGGCATAATAAATTTACCACAAATGTACTATCTCAATCAAATATTTCTTTTAGATTGTCACAATAGATCTCATAATGCTGTATACTTCATGTATTCAACTAAAGAAAATGTAGTTGCTTTGAATGGATGTACTTAGCAAGACAGAGACATATGAACTTTCTTACTTGACCTATCTTGTTGTATCCAGAAACTAAAGACATCTAAACCCAATTATCTAATCAATGAGGAGACAGGCAAAAATCAATGTAAGCCTGGATGAGTATGTGTAAACAGACAGATTTGATCACGTAGAGTTATCTTTATACTGTATTCAAGAGTAATCATTCTACATGTCCTTGCTACCTTTATATTAATTTCACACAAACTCTCCTGATTTGCTGCATAGTCATAGTGGAAGATCCATGGAAAGCCTGGACAAACCATTTTTTCTGGAGTTTCCCTGGACTTTCTGAAGCTAAATAGAACAACAAGTAAATATCCTTGAAGTTCAATCTCCTAGATTGCTCATAATTATTTCTTCCCCTTCAGTATAACTTCCCTGTTTATACCAAAGGTTGATTTTCATAAAGAGATTGTACATGTTGGTGATCACTGTCAGATAAGTTCATACGAGAACAAAATAGAATAGAATAGTCTTTATTGTAACAGATACTCAACGAGTATAGTGAAATGTTTATACGATGCCAATTACAGATCTGCCTTAGATATAAAAGTACCTAGGCACAGTTTCTTTAGTTACAAAATTTTAGACAATACAGAAATAAAATGTCCAGCATTACAGAAAAGAGTTCAGTAAATGAAATTGCACATGCCATTTTCAGTTTTCTTTTAAGGGCACTCAAAGAATTAAGTGTTGAATTAGATAGGGTTTGAACAGCAGAACATTGTGAATGCAGTTCAGAAGCTGTTTGGTTAACTCATGTTTATTAAAAACTTTAATCTTAATATGGAGAAGAAGAAAATGTTTAATTTATTATAATGCACAATTTTAGGGCATAACTTTTCTCTCCTGCCTCAAGCCATTTCCATCGGTTAAGAATTGGCACTCTACCCACAGGTACAGTAAAGTGTAAAGATCCAATCTCCTGATTAAGACAATTGCATAATAATTTACATAACTTGCAGCAAATTCAGGCAGATAGATTGACAATAGTACTATGAAGCATGAAAATTGCTCATGGCTAAAATTTAAAGAGTCAAAACAATTTAAAGTGAACTAACTTAATAGAGTGATGGAAATCTAAAAGTCTTGAGAAAGGCTTTTCATCTACTCCGTACGCAGAGGGTTAACAACTGACAGACAAAAGGAGAGAGGAAAACTTTTCCACAGACACATGTCTGAAGATAACAAATGGTGAAGCCTAGCCACCAAAATAATTTCAAAACTGAAGTGGAAATTATTCTATATGTGGTTGTGAGGAGGTGGAGGGGGAATCTCTCCTCCCAGTGAGGCATATTCAGCATTTTCATTGGATTGAAATGTACAGTTTGCAACAAGTTGACTCAAAGCACTTCTTAAACTTTGATGTTCTTTTCTATTATTTTTCCATTGATAGGTGATTACCATTTGGAAAACCATTGATATCGTAATAATTCCAATTGCACATCTATCAGAAGAAAGAAAAAAATAAGATAGCTAACACACGTCTTAAACACAATTATTGTGTCATGTCTCATAGTCAGTACATGATCATGGTATCATCATTGTATCATAGCATCTGACCTGAGGTTATAAAGGTTATAGACTCCATCTTACCTCAGGATCACCTGAAGGATTCTATACTACTCTATGCATGCTGCTGTAATACAATAATTTAACATATCCTAACACTCATAAGCTTACGAATATAATGTTTGTATGTAATAGTAAGCTGGAATAAATTTCTGTTGGTTTCTTCAAATACCGTGACATCTGGATCTACTTTGTTTTGTTAGGGGTGATAATACAATTGTTGCCCTATCAGGTAAAAGACCATGTTGGGGGCAAAATCATATCAACTTTTGCATGAATCTTTTATCATTGACACTTTAAACTTCTTTTCTATATAATGCATCCCAACAAATTGGATGCACTTTTTTTTTGCTTCATGGGATGTGGAAATTCTTTGTAAGAAAGCATTTGTTGCTCATCTCCAACTGTCTTTGAACTAGGGGCTTGTCAGACCACACCAGAGGCTAGTTCAGAGTCAATCAAATTGCTGTACATCTGGATTCACAAACGGATCATACCAGGTAAGGACAGCAGACATCTATCCTCACAGGACATCAGAAAACTAGATGGTTTTTCACAATTGATGATGGTTGCATGGTCAGCATTGCTAAGGCTAGTTTTTAATTCCAGGTTTATTACTTGAATTTAAATTGTCACGGTGGTATTTGAATCCATGACTCCAGAACATTAGCCTGGGCTACCAGTCTACTGCCTATTTGCCTATTAATTCACTGGCATTACCACTGTACCTACATTAAACCCAGTTGACCGTAGAAGCATCATAAAGTATTATGTCAGAGAATATACTGTATTTCCTTTGCATCATTTTACCTTTGCACGTCTTCAACTCTAAGGTTGCCTGCCTGAAAAGCCTGAAGAAATGCACAAAAGAGATAGAGATATCTTTGGAGGTCTCTGTCCTTTTTTTTCCCAGTACAGTCTTGAAATATTCATGGGCCCATGACAACAGGACAATCAGTACCTTGTTATCAATTTACTTCTTGCAAATTTCCAAATGGTCTACTGAAAATACTACTGATTCAGAAGCAGATGCATGGTGATCTCACATGAGATAAGGGAGATTATTAACTGGCTGTGTTTGTCAGACTTAAAATTGCATTTCACACCTGAGAACATGTCCTGATATCAGCTTCAGCAACATAGAGCTTTGACAACAATGTTTGATTTGGTTTCCAAAAACCAAGCAGCTACTGTTAAATATCCACACCATCAACTGATGGGATCTTTCCTCAATAGAGAATGGTGCATGCTGGGGTCAAAAGAGTAGTCACAATGCACGTGCACAAAACGTACGAAAACAGACTTTCACTGGGCCAGTTGGGTGGAAATAGACAATATGTCTTGAATATCCTAGGGATAAGAAAAACAACTGCACTATTCGCACTATCAATTCCATCTTGGAAACTATCTTTGTCAAATCCATAAAAAATAGGAGAAATATAACTCGTGTAAAAGCCCAAAATGCCACTTGGTGTAACCAGTCTGAATAGACAAGTTGACCAAAATCATGATATTTATAATTGTGTACACATGGTCAGAAGGAAAATGAGACTCCATCCTACAAGAATGTCTGCTCCACCCGCTGTGGGCTAGCCCAGAACAGCAAACCAAAAGCACCATATAGTGGCACCGTTGGGAGCAGGTGATGACGTTGAGGGAGGAAACTGAGTAATAGAGCCAGATAGTGCTATGAATCATTTCTGGACAATGGTGCTTTTATCAGGATTCCTTGTAGAAGGAGGGATAAAAATTCCTCAACAAGCATTGGAATATAAATATTATTTTTATCTTCTTGGTAGAGTGAACTACCCACTATGTTTGTATGACATCAGCTATCCATGTTAAGAGCTAGAAATTATGCTTGTTCGTAGTCCAACAGAAAATTAATCACTATTTTCCTTTGGAAAAGAGAAAGAAGTATAGGTATTCATTGAGGTTAAAGAGAGTCCAAGGAAATACACCCAATAATGGAAATTTGGAGCCACTTTATTCATCTGAGGCAGGTTCTTTTGCTTGGCAAAGTGGTTAGGCCTGCTGTCCTAATGAGTAGGTGACTGTCTTGACTGATTTATAAGATCAAGAAGCGCAAACATGCCAATGGAAAATTAAACCCTTTCAACCTATACCAAATATCCTTGCAAGAGAAAGCACTCAGACACTTTGGTAGATAAGCATCTCTGATAAACTATGATGTATCAGTTGGTCAAATTCTGACTGTTTTGTGAGACTTGCTAAATCTGCCAATCTGTATCTAAAGTACTACATTCAATTCTGGTCACCACATTACAGGAAAGATGTGTAGCTTTGGTGATGGTGCTGAAGAGGTTCAGCAGGATGCTGCCTGGATTAGAGGATATGAGCTATAAGGAGAGGTTATCCATGTTAAGGGCTGGAGCAGCGGAGGCTGAGGGGAGACTTAATGGAAGAATGGAGACACTTAGATAGGGTTGACAGTCCAAAAATTGTTTTCTAGAGTTGTAATGCCTAATACTATAGGAGTATGTATTTAAGGCAAGAGGGGGAAAGTTCAAAGGAGATGGGAGGGGCAACTTGTTTACACAGAGAGTGGTAGGAGTCTGGAACATGCTGCCAAGGGTCGTGGTGGAGGCAGATACAACAGGGGTGTTTAAAGGACTTTTCGATAAGCACATGGATATGCAAAGAACAGAGGGATATGAACCATGTTCGGCACAACATCATGGGCCAAAGGATTCATTCCTGTGCTGTACTATTCTATATTCTAAACCTATTCAACTTGGAAAACAGAGTGGTAACATTGCAGAAAGTGTATGCATCTTACACTAAATACACAAAATACAGTCAGTTGGATGCAGATTATTCAGCAGTTTAATTTAGAGAATCTTCTCACCTAGTGATGGGTTTCAAATGCTTCACATGAGAACTAACCCTCCAAAGAAAGGCTCCTTCTAAGTTTCCAGCAAGAGGGGCACTATAGACACACAAGCCATGCTTTTTAGTCAATTAACTTTAATGCTCAGAAAATAACAGGTTGTGAATTTGCAATTTAGTACAACATTATATTGGGACCTTGAAATTCGCCTTGAGATTTCATGCCTGGCAACAGTTAATGGCATTCTGTTCATGAAGTTAAAGTAAATTTCTTGATGCAAGTTGACTTGGTTAATTGTTTGGAGCTTTCAAACAGGCTTGATTGTATACAAAGTATCCATTGTGGTGGTTCTGAGACATCCACAGCATAGCATAGGGATTGGGCAACTAGTCTGAGAAAACTTAGTTTTCTATTATCCAAATAAATGGCTGAATCTTTGGATGCATTTATATCAAATGGACAGAGGTCTGTTATGGATCAGAGATACTGCTGGATAGCCATTAATCTCCGTTAAATCAAATTGTTAGACTGTCAACATATTCTGCAAGCAAGATATTACAAATCACATTGAAGAGGAATGATGGTTTCTTTTAGGTTCTGACATGATTCCCTTACAGAGTATTTTATTTAGCTGAACTGATTTTAGCAAAATTGGCCCATTTTCATATTCCTGGTTATTGAAACTCCTTACATCTTTAAAAGTTTATGCAAATTAAGTGGAGGCAATATTAGAGAGAAAACAGTGGCTCTAAATTGGTCTGTGAATAGGTCAACTGTGTTAACTGTGCCTACTCAGTGCAGTCTCAAAAGTTCAAGTGTGTGTCTGACACGTACCTGAGTATTTTTGTTTCAGTTCTATTTTAATACAAAGTCTTTCTCTGATGATCGCTATTGGGGACTCTGCAAAAAAGGAAGCACTAAGTTTTTTTTAAAAAGACGGATATAGAGAATGCAAGGTACTTGCACAAGCTGTAGTTGGGGTTGTACGGTAGCTCAGTAATTAGCACTGCTGCCTCACAGCACCAGGGTCCCAGGTTCGATTCCAGCCTTGGGCAATTGTCTGTGTGGAGTTTGCACATTCTCCCCGTGTCGGCGTGGGTTTCCTCCAGGTGCTCTGGTTTCCTCCCTCAGTCCAAAGATGTGCAGGTCAGGTGAATTGGCCATGCTAAATTGCCCCCAGTGTTAGATGCATTAGTCAGAGGGAAGTGGGTCTGGGTGGGTTACTCTTCAGAAGGTCGGTGTGGACTGGTTGGGCGAAGGGCCTGTTTCCACACTGTAGGTAATCTTGGCCTCTCACTTACTTTATGCCACCTTGCACAAATCAGAGTTGTGATTAAGCCTTAAAAGGTTAAATTAACCAGTATAGCCGGATTCAGATTCAGATTTTCCTTGCCTGATACATAATGTAGAAAGCTGAAGCACAACGTTGATAGCCTGGACTAGTTTTAACCTAATAAATTCAATGCAATGCTAGAATGCAATGTTATACTTTTTTCTCAACTCCTATTAGGGAATGACCAATAACTTATGGTTCACATAATCTAATATATGTAAGAAACATTGCAAATTGTTCTGGCAACCATAAATACTATGATGAATGTCAAATTGAGGACTTCTCAGAACCAAGTTAAAATAGTTCATCCCTATAATAAAATTAAAATAATTCATCCCTATAATAAAGGTCTGATGTACAGGACAAAAGGGAATATTGCAACCAGCTACAAACTGAAAATATTGAGGAAATAGTCTAGAATATAAAACTCAAACGATGGAACTAGTTCAATAATGTCATGAATTGCACTACACAGGCAATTGTATATGCATTGTTGCTTATGCATTCATAATTTCACAGTAAAATACCAAAGTAAAAATTAAAAAGACAATCATATATCTGGTGATATGTTGCTTTCAGATGAAACTATTTTCAAACACTGGATGTTACATTGAATTGGTATGCTGTATTTTGACAGAAAACTTATGCTTAAATCCAGCTCAGGAAGATGGAAAGGTATGAACTTTTATTTTCTCCAATTTAAGGGTTTCAGAATCAACACCATCGCTGCCATAAACTGGATAATCTAATTGCACTATTAATCTCAGACCAATCTGACAGTCAGCTAGCAATATGTAATACAAGGCGCAAAGCTGTAGTGGGAGCAGTTCATTTCATATAGTGTTTCTCACCAGAGGCTGTAGAGTCCCAAAAGGTTTCAAGGAAGCCAGGCAGGTGAAAGATATACTTGATAACAGACAATGTTGAGTGGGACTAGTTCTAGCAACATGCCTGGAGACAGAAGGATCCCAGAAGGATTCAAGGTAAATCTTCTTCTGGGGGCCTGACAATTGAACTCCAAAATGAAACCCCATTCCATCAACTCACTCCACGCAATCCCAAGGATATACCACAGAAGCTGCCTCCTCCTATCCAGGGACTGAATATGTTGATTCAAGTCTGGTTATATTCATGTTCAACATAACTTTTCTTCAGAACTTTTGCTGGTATTTCAGATCTCCAGCATCCTCTATATTTTGTGCCTATTTTAGTAGTTACTTTACTCGCCTTTTCTTCCAGCAATGCCTACATTGGTGAAGTACTGCTCCTTTCACCAAGAGGATTTCCATTTGTCTTTCCATCTCATTCACCTTCAGGTGAGGAGTGTGTGGTCTGGATGGATGCTCTTCAGAAGGTCAGTGTAGACTCAATGGGCCGAATGACTTGTTTTGACTTTGTAGGGATTCTATGATGCTTCTATGTGAAAGATAATGACTGTACAGGAATGAGGCACCTCTGCACTGAAAGCAAAAGTGAGGAAGATCTTTATCAGGTGCATTAAATCTAGTTAGAATTGATATGAAAGACGTTTTACATTTATGCAATTTATCAGCAATAGTACTATATTCTATAGTAAACATGGAAATCTCAGCTGAAGCAAACTTGTTGGACATCTAGGTAATTTAGAAATACAGAACAACCTCGATTATCCGAACGAGACGGGCAGGGAGTATTTTGTTCAGATAAGTGATTGTTTGGATAACTGATCTGAGCGTAAACAAAGGAAGCCATACTGATCATAATTACATAAAAAAGCATGTTTACAGAGTCTTTATTTCATTCAATCAATAAAATGTGTACAAACACTGAATTATGCTTAAACATTCATGATATTTTATAAATAAAATCACTTTTTCACTTGAATTCATGAAATTTTCTGCTGATATTTTTCTCAGTTTCATCCTGGTCCTCGGCAGCAGTCAGCATCTTTCTGTTCGGTATCATCCTGCAGTCCAGACTAAACAAGTGTTGTCCCCTCCCCCCTCAGCAACCACCGAGGACTTCGAGAGGGAGAGGCACAAAATACGGGGGGATCATGAGAGAGGGGCAAGATTTTTTTTGCTGACTTCAGTTTCTGACCTCTTATTAACTTATTTAGGGAGGGTAATATTTTCCTCGTGTTTCCTCTCATTAAGTTTTCCTCCTGTTTATTTTCACGTATGCTGACTCACTCCCCCATCCAAAAAAAAAGTTGCATTAAATTTTCTTGTCAGCTTAAAGATATTGAATTGTTTGTTGTTTGGAAAAAAAGTAGTCATCGTGGGATGATGGGAGGAAAAAGCAACGGAAATGAAAAGTGTGAGTGTATTTTTGACTTAACTCTCTGGAGAATGAGCTGAGGAAAAAAAAATTGTTGGGTTTGCAAAACTGAGCGAGTCAATGTTGAGATTGAATTTTGCTGTTAGATCACACAGCTCAGGCTTGCACATAAGTTGTTCTTGTGAGTTCACAGTCACAAACCTTTGTCCTTGGAGAGTATAAAAAGGAGATCTTTTTTATAAAAAGTGTAAGACTTAACACTAAAGTCACGTCTCGAGTATATATTTGAAACTAATTATTTATTAAAGCATACTTGCATCTATATTCCTGTTCAAATTTACAAAATAATGCATTAAATGAATGAGGAATAGTTTTCCTACTTCAATTGAAATGCATGATCAGGACCTTGAGATTTTGTTCGGATAATCCAAAATTCGGATAATTGATAGTCGGATAACCAAGGTTGTTCTGTATACCAAATGAAAACTGATCTGCACTTTGTGACAAGGGAGATGTAAGAAGACTTTGCTCTTGAATTCTTTTATCTGTTATTCTCACAACTTTGAAGATTGACAATAACTGTGCCATCATTTTGGCTAGAAACACCAAATATGCAATAAGCTGAGAAGCTAAGCACTGAGCTCCTAGAACTTGACATTTTCTGGTGCAGGGTATCTAGATTATTTTCTTTACCTATGCCAGTGTTATGATTCCCCAGAGAGACTGAAATTCAGACAAATTAAAACCAAAACGATGACACAAGATTTCATAAGACTTTTACTATAACTAAGATTAAAATCATGATGTGGAGGAGCCAGTGTTGGACTAGGGTGGACAAAGTCAGAAGTCACACAACAGTACATTTACTTGGAAGCACTAGCTTTTGGAGCATTGCTCCTTCATCAGATGGTTGTGGAGTACAAGATCATAATACACAGAACTTATAGCAAAACATTACAGTGTCATACAGTGACATACTGAACAATGACACTGTTGGACTCTAACCTGGTGTTGTGTGATTTCTAACTAACAGATTAAAGGCGCATTGACGAAACACTATTGTTGAAAGCCACTTATATATGAAACTACAGAACTATCCCATTTTTTAATTGCTGACACAACTGAAAAACTCACTTCCTTGATAGTCTAACACTCCCTTAAGTTGACATTCACTGGAACTGCTTCAAAGTGATTCTCAGCTCCTGACATTTTATTTTTGTTCCCCTTCTCACCTCTCTAGTGACTTCTAATCCCAGAACTGTCATTCACAGTGAGGGCTTTCATAGCAATTGCTCAGCACAAGGTAGGTAAATCTCACAACCTCATTTCAAAGCCTCATAAATCTGTTCTTTTCAATCCTAGTGCGAGCTCCCATCCATACCTTGTATGGTGAACCCCCATGGAGACTTTCAGGCTCTAAACTACTCCTTCTCTTCAGATCCTGGCAGACTGAAAGTTTCAGTGATATCTTCAAAAGCCTTCACCTCTCAAACCTCATCTCTATGGCATCAAAAATTGCCCAAGCAATGTTTTGAGATAGGAAATACTAACTAGCGATCCTTGACTTTAACATTCCACATTTTGAACATCTTCCTGGGACTTTGGAGACTATCAGTTTTAACACTCAATGCAGTCTTGCTGTTGCCATTGTCTCCGAAGACCAATACCTTACACTCTTCTGCCAGCAAAATGATCAACCCCCGAAACAACAATTTTATAATTCTCACAATGCTCACAGTAGCTGGGATAGCTATGCCACTGAATGTTTGATTATTACAGTACAACTGTTAGTTGAGATATATGTGACCTATAGAGAGTTGTCAAATCTCTGCTGTGATTGTTAATGAGATTAGAAAGGCAAAGTAAAAAAAAACAAACTCCAGAAGTGTCTTCTGAATTTATTTTACCCTTTAGGATTACTACTGCTCATTAATTCCTTACATTGGTGTGCACTGAGGAGGTGGAGGACAATGAGTTCCCTGCTGCCTCAAACATATTTAATTTAGGTGCTAAAATAATTACATGCTTAAGGAAGATTATGTATAGAGTAAAATTGCTGATCACACGTATTTATTTATGACTATGTGCAGTCTTCAAGCAATTTATATTAGAACTGTCCATATTTAAGAAAACGGGAAAACTGTTCGCAAGGACTCTCACAATAATAATTAACTATCCGGTCCACAGGAAATTGAAGTTTGAGGACTTAAGCTCATTAGTTTGCAAATCTTGTGCATCAGATTTTGAATGGAATGGAACGATGTAGGAAATGGAACTGGCTTCCAAATGTCTATAGTAAACCTAGATATTTAAATTGATACAACCACTTCCACTCTGTGTGGAAGCTTATTCCTACTAAAACCACAGTACATTGATGGATTCATCAATTGTAAAATAAAAGCAATTTAGAAAACACTGCCATGTTACTGGCTCAAACAGAATAATTCCAGTCAAAATGTTTGCTCTCATCTTACTTGGAAAAGATCTTTTTGGCTCAAACCAGCATTCTCAATGAAGGGAAAGGGTTTCATATTCGACTCCAGAAACTTGAGCCACTAACTCTGACCAGGATTTCAATGGAGAGAATGCTGTAATGTTGGAGATGTGATGTAAGCTGTGTGATATATGTATATTTTAATGTTATATTTTAGAGTTTGGATTTCTAAATAGCAATGTGTGGATTTGGCCTATGTATCTGAAGAGGTTTAATGATTAATTTTGAAGTATTTCAGCACTCTTGACTTCTTGGAGGCTAAAGAAAATGTGTTTATATTGATAGATTTTTACAAGCAAACAATGTAAACGGTCTTACATTAAGTTTCTAATTTAGAAAATCAAGGATTTTTTTTTTACCTTTTGGGATGGGGAAACACCCATCACTTGGGAAAATAAAAGCTTTTCAGTTTCAGTTTTGGCAGTTTCAAAAGTCTTTGTTGAAGCTGGATGCATAAAACAGTTGTTCCTGACAAAGGGAGGTAGTTTAGGACTGTTATTAGTAGCATAGAAATGATGAGTAGGCCTTTCAACACATTGAGCCTGCTCGACGGTTCAGTAAGTTCATGGGTGCTCTTCTATTACAATGCCGTATTCCCATTTTGTCCCCATACTCCCTGATGCCTTCAAAATCTAAAATGTATCTGTTATTTCATGAACATATTCAGTCTTTTTCTTGAATACATTCTGAAATTAGGTTCAGAACTAAGTTACCTCAGTATAAAGAGGTTAAAAAGTCTCAGATCAGAATTGTTTGATTATAACCCTGAAAGTTACTTGAAGCTAAGAAAGTATAACCTCATTTTCTACAAAGGCTGTCAGGTTTTCAAAAATGCAATTTGAAGCCACAGATAAATTAAGCTCTAGAGATGTAAAAGAGAAAGGAATTCTCTTTCATATAAATATTGTCAGGAAGTGTCTTTCATATTAATGGAATTGTATTTTACAATGGTTTGAAATCTTTGAAGTTCTATGTAAATAGTTTGGTTTAATCGTTTTTATCATGCTCCTTGCAAAATAAACTTCTATGTTATTGTTAAATCTGAACCTACAGCATTGCACATTTCTGTTTCTTGAAAGACCATTTCATTAAAATTTTAAAAAATCAAAATATGGCCTATGAAGTCAGATTTCAATCGAGAATCTTCTTCAATAGTAACACCAGCTAGGATCATAACACTGCCAATCCATTGAACAAGGCTCAGTTTGTCCTCAAGAAGATGAAAAAGCTCCCAAGGCACTATTTCAAAGAAGAGCAAAAGTATTCCATGGGTGGTTTCACAACAATTTCTCCCTCAATTTAACATCATGAGAATATAATTGGCTGTGCACTCATTACTAATTGTGGGAGATGGTTGTGTACAATGGCTGCCTTAGTTCTCTGTATCACAATGATAATCTGATGTCAAAATTACTTAATTGGCTTTAAAGTGCTTTGCAATCATATGGGTCATGAGAAGTGCTGTGTCATTCCCAATGGTTAACTGATGCATCACTAAAGCTAACTAGTTCCAGGTTAACACAATATCAGCTGACCTAGAAGCTAACCAGGCCAGTAGGAAGGAACATTCTACTTTTCGTCACCCTGAAGAAATAAATTTAAACACATCTTTTAGGAGTGTCTTGTGCTGTACTATTCAATACTTGCCCAGTTTATTTATCTGCAGATTGACAACAGGGTGCTATGAAGGTTATAAAATTCCAAGTTGTACATATAATGATTTAGATTTAGATTACTTACAGTGTGGAAACAGGTCCTTTGGCCCAACAAGTCCACACCAAACGATGAAGCGTAACCCACCCAGACCCATTCCCCTTTATTTACCCCTTCACCTAACACTACGGGCAATTTTGCATGGCCACTTCACCTAACCTGCACATTTTTTTGGATTGTGGGAGGAAACCGGAGCACCCGGAGGAAACCCACAGAGACACCGGGAGAATGTGCAAACTCCACACAGAATCGCCCGAGGCAGGAATTGAACCCGGGTCTCTGGCGCTGTGAGGCAGCAATGCTAACCACTGAAAACCTATACTATCCGAAACAACTGCTACTGACTAGTAAACCTGAGCCCCAGTATAATGCTCTGGGGACTTGGGTTTGTATCCCACCATGACAGATGGTGAAATCTGAATTCAATTCCTAAATCTGGAATTTAAAAATGGTCTAATGGTGACCAGGAAACCATTGTCGATTGTTGTAAATAGCCATCAGTTTTACCAATTCATTTAGAGAGGGAAATCTGCTGTGTTTGTCTGGTCTGACCAAATAAGTATCCTGATGTGGAGCAAGTTTAACTGCCCTCTTAAATGGCCTAGTATATTGTATGAAGTCAAGGTCTACAAAAAGGAATTAAACTGACATTTGGATATCAATCTAGGCACTGGAAACAGCAATGGCAAAACTGCCTTGTGGACCCCATAAAGTCCTCCTTTTTAACATCTGAGGGTTTCTGCCAAAATTAGGATAAACATCTCACAGACTAATCAAGTAACAACTTGAAACAATCATGCTCACTCAATCATATCTTAAAAACAATGTAACAGACAGCGCATCACCATCTCTGGGTATATTGATCCCATTGGTTGGACAGACCCACCAGAATCATACAGTCATAGAGATGTACAGTATGGAAACAGATCCTTTGGTCCAACTCATCCATGCCAACCAGATATCTCAACCTAATCTAATCATTTGCCAGCACCCAACCCATACCCATCCAAACCCTTCCTATTCATATGCCCATCCTGATGCCTTTTAAACATTGCAATTGAACCAGCTTCCACCACTTCGTCTGGCAGCTCATTCCATACAAATACCACCCACTATGTGAAAAAGTTGCCCCTTAGGTCCTTTTTATACCTTTCCCTTTTCACCCTAAACCTATGCCCTCGACTTCTGGACTTCCCCAACCCAGGGAAAAGACTTTGTCTATTTACCTTATCCATGCCCCTCATGATTTTATGAACTTCTATAAAGTCACCTCTCAGCCTTCGACGCTCAGCCCCAGCCTATTCAGCCTCTCCCAGTAGCTCAAATCCTCCAACCCTGGCAACATCCTTGTAAATCTTTTCTGAACCCTTGCAAGTTTCACAGCATCCTTCCGATAGGAAGGAAACCAGAATTGCATGCAATATTCCAACAGTGGCCTAACCAATGCCCTGTAAGACTGCAATATGACCTCCCAACCCCTGTACTCAATACTCTGACCAATAAAGAAAAGCATACCAAATGCCTTCTTCACTATCCTATCTATCTGCAACTCTACTTTCAAGGAACTATGAACGTGTACTCCAAGGTCTCTTTGTTCAGCAACGCTCCTCAGGACCTTACTATTAAGTGTAAAAGTCCAATTCTAATTTGCCTCAGCCTATAGGTCCTTCTGATCAAAATCCTGTTGTAATCCGAGGTAACCTTTTTCGCTGTCTACTACACCTCCAATTTTGGTGTCATCTGCAAACTTCCTGACTATACCTCCTATGTTCACATCCAAATCATTTATATAAATGAATTGATGTCATTCTCCTGCCTTTTCTCCATATCCTCACACATTAAGTGATTCCATGCATAGAAACGATGCCTCTCAAGTAGCTGCATTGAGCCTGCCTCCACCACTCTGGTAGGCAGTGCATTCCAGATCCCGACTACTTGCTGTGTGAAAATGTTTCTTCTTTCATGAAATCGCTAAATCTGTTACCTCTCATTCTTGTTCCTTCACAAGTGTCAATAGTTCCTCCTTCTCAGGATTTCCATCAAATCTTCTCCTCACCTTCTCCTCTCTAATGAAAACAGTTCCAACATTTCCAATTTATCCTCATAACCAAAGTTTCTCATCCTTGGAATCTTTCTTGTCAACCTCTCTTACAATCTCTACAATGCATTCACATCTTTCCACCTGTGTGGCACACTGTATTCTGGATGAGGTCCATTTAGTGACAAGTTCAGCATAACCTTTGCATTCTCTTGCACTCTCTATGCCTGTATTAATAAGACCTAGGACACCCAGGTTTTAACAGCTCTCTCCACCAACAAGCTCTCTTAAGATGACAGCAGAGGAGAATGCTTCAGACAGAGCTCATCAGTTTCCTTTATTTCCTCCCTTTTGCTCTTCTTTGTGCTTTTTTTGCCTCTTCCTTCTTTCTTTCCCGGCCTTGGATTCAGCGTAGACCCAGCGTGCCGGCCTCCCAGATCTGCATTGTGGTCTTGCAGCACTATGTGGCGGTCTCTCAGCCTGGCATGCTCTCTGTGTGAACTACCAATGTCAAGGTGATTCCTTGATGTGGCTAAATACTTAAGAAAGACTGTAATATTTGAACTTTCAGCTTTTGTTTCCTCATTTGCTTAAAACTAAGAAGGTGTCACTATTATAATTAGTGCAATGTTTAACTTTTAACTTTGATTTTTCCATATTGTTCTTAAGGTTCTGTGTCTAGGTAAATGCGACTAAGATGGTGCCTTGTGTGGCGAAATTATACACTTTTCACTATATTTAAATATTTTTGTTTTTACTTAAGTACACATGACAATAAAACTAAAATCTAAAATAATCTGTCCTGCCACCTTTTATAACTTACATGTGTATACATCCAAGTCTCTGCTCCTGTACACAGTTTAGAGCTATATAGTTTAGTTCATAATGTATCTCATGTGTTTTCTACATACATGTATCACCTCACATTTCTCTGCATTGAACTTCAACTGCCACAACCTGCCCACTCCACTATCGTATCAAAATCCTTTTGAAGATCTCCATTGCCTTCCCTAGTTTGCAATGCTCAGCATGCTCCTGCCCCACTGAACTCATCTCTACCTACCTCGACACTGTCCTATCCCCCCTAGTCCAGGAACTCCCCACATACGTTCGAGACACCACCCACGCCCTCCACCTCCTCCAAGACTTCCGTTTCCCCGGCCCCCAACACCTCATCTTCACCATGGATATCCAATCCCTCTACACCTCCATCCGCCATGACCAGGGCCTCCAAGCCCTCCGTTTTTTCCTCTCCAGACGTTCCCAACAGTACCCCTCCACCGACACTCTCATTCGTTTGGCCGAACTGGTCCTCACCCTTAACAATTTCTCCTTTGAATCCTCCCACTTCCTCCAGACCAAAGGGGTAGCCATGGGCACACGTATGGGCCCCAGCTATGCCTGTCTCTTTGTTGGCTACGTAGAGCAGTTGATCTTCCGTAATTACACCGGCACCACTCCCCACGTCTTCCTCCGTTACATTGATGACTGCATTGGCGCCACCTCGTGCTCCCGCGAGGAGGTTGAGCAATTCATCAACTTCACCAACACATTCCACCCTGACCTTAAATTTACCTGGACCATCTCTGACACCTCCCTCCCCTTCCTGGACCTCTCCATCTCCATCAGTGACGACCGACTTGACACTGACATCTTCTACAAACCCACCGACTCCCACAGCTACCTGGATTACACCTCTTCCCACCCTACCTCTTGCAAAAATGCCATCCCGTATTCCCAATTCCTCCGCCTCCGCCGTATCTGCTCCCAGGAGGAGCGGTTCCACCATAGAACACACCAGATGGCCTCCTTCTTTAGAGACCGCAATTTCCCTTCCCACGTGGTTAAAGATGCCCTCCAACGCATCTCATCCACATCCCGCACCTCCGCCCTCAGACCCAACCCCTCCAACCGCAACAAGGACAGAACGCCCCTGGTGCTCACCTTCCACCCTACCAACCTTCGCATAAACCAAATAATCCGGCGACATTTCCGCCACCTCCAAACAGACCCCACCACCAGGGATATATTTCCCTCCCCACCCCTCTCCGCCTTCCGCAAAGACCGTTCCCTCCGTGACTACCTGGTCAGGTCCACGCCCCCCTACGACCCACCCTCCCATCCTGGCACTTTCCCCTGCCACCGCAGGAACTGTAAAACCTGCGCCCACACCTCCTCCCTCACCTCCATCCAAGGCCCCAAAGGAGCTTTCCACATCCATCAAAGTTTTACCTGCACATCCACTAATATCATCTATTGTATCCGTTGCTCCCGATGCGGTCTCCTTTACATTGGGGAGACTGGACGCCTCCTAGCAGAGCGCTTTAGGGAACATCTCCGAGACACCCGCACCAATCAACCACATCGCCCAGTGGCTCAACATTTCAACTCCCCCTCCCACTCTGCCGAGGATATGGAGGTGCTGGGCCTCCTCCACCGCCGCTCCCTCACCACCAGACGCCTGGAGGAAGAACGCCTCATCTTCCGCCTCGGAACACTTCAACCCCAGGGCATCAATGTGGATTTTAACAGTTTCCTCATTTCCCCTTCCCCCACCTCATCCTAGCTTCTAACCTCCAGAAACTCGATCCCCTGACCTGTCCGGACTTGTCCGACCTGCCCAGCTCCTTTTCCACCTATCCACTCCACCCTCTCCTCCCTGACCTATCACCTTCATCTCCTTCCCCACTGACCTATTGTACTCTATGCCACTCTCTCCCACCCCCACCCTCCTCTAGCTTATCTCTCCACGCTTCAGGCTCTCTGCCTTTATTCCTGATGAAGGGCTTTTGCCTGAAACGTCGATTTTGCCTGTCCTCGGATGCTGCCTGAATTGCTGTGCTCTTCCAGCACCACTGATCCAGAATCTGGTTTCCAGCATCTGCAGTCATTGTTTTTACCTCGTTGATTTTAACCCTACTGCGAATCCTCTTGCAAGGATGCCTGCCTTGAAGAAGTTTTCCTCCTCTCTCTACAAGAATCTCAGGGAGTCTCTCTCTCATTGCAACTCCCAGGTCATTTCCTCAGCCCTGAAGCTCTTCAACCATGTCCTGAAACAAACTCGCTATCACAGCCACATTTGCTTCCTCAGTGCCTGTCTCCGTAACCAACTCACCCCACACGGACTCCGGACCACCTTTAAACCAGCAGAGTTCGGACCCGAACAGGACAAACAGTACAGATTACAGATTCAAAAACACCAGCAACGGTTCTCCATCAAGATCCTCCGCTCCACACTTGCAGCAATGCGCCGGTACCTAACCTCTCTACAGTCTGCCCTGCCTCAGCTGAGGGCCACACTCTCTCAGAATTGCAAAGGACCCACTCTGTACTACATCCTCAGGAGAATTCATACTCTCAACAAACAGTATTTCAATTCCATCTCAAACATCAAAAACTGTAAGTACAACAAACTTTTATCTACCCAGCTCCATAACCAGCGCTCCTTGAACATTCCAGAAGATTCCCCTGGCCTCGGAAACACCATTAGCCATGCGGCTGATGCAGCTACCACCCCCACGCTGATTGATGATGTCACTTCTGCCCCCATCATGGCCACTCCCACAGCCACTTCCGGCCCTCACATCATCACTGATGCCACACGCTCAGTGACTTCCGCCACCCCTACTGCTGTGTCTGCCACCACTTCCGCCCCCACCAGCGCCACTCACCTGCATTCTGCTGACACGCCCCCCACAGACCCCACTGTCACTATCCCCACCCCCCAGAACCCTGAGGGGAACACTACCCCTGCTCATGACTCTACCCCCATTCCCCCCACCATCACACCCACTCCAGGTACTGGCTCCGACCCCACTCCCAGCTCTACACCCACACCAGCTCCCAGCTCCCAGCCCTGCCGAGTTTTCACCATCCCCCCAGACCTCCCCCTCACTGAGGACGAACGATCAGTCCTCAGCAAAGGACTCACCTTCGTCCCCGTCCGTCCACGCATCAATGAATTTAATACACGCCGTGACATCGAACAATTCTTCCGTCGCCTCCGCCTCCGAGCTTACTTTCACAATCAGGACTCCCGCCCACCTTCTGAGGACCCCTTCGCCCACCTCCAACACACTGCATCCCCCTGGACACCCCGCGCTGGCCTATTACCTGCCCTCGACCTCTTCATTTCCAACTGCCGCCGGGACATTAACCGCCTCAACCTGTCGACCCCCCTCCCCCACTCCAACCTCTCACCCTCACAACGCGCAGCCCTCCAATCCCTCTGCTCCAATCCTGACCTCACCATCAGGCCAGCGGACAAAGGGGGCGCAGTGGTAGTCTGGCGCACTGACCTCTACATCGCTGAAGCCAAACGCCAACTCGAGGACACCTCTTCCTACCGCCCCCTTGACCATGACCCCACCCCCCATCACCAAACCATCATCTCCCAGACCATACAGAACCTCATCACCTCAGGAGATCTCCCACCCACAGCTTCCAACCTCATAGTCCGGGAACCCCGCACTGCCCGGTTCTACCTCCTTCCCAAGATCCACAAGCCTGACCACCCTGGCCGACCCATTGTCTCAGCATGCTCCTGCCCCACTGAACTCATCTCTACCTACCTCGACACTGTCCTATCCCCCCTAGTCCAGGAACTCCCCACATACGTTCGAGACACCACCCACGCCCTCCACCTCCTCCAAGACTTCCGTTTCCCCGGCCCCCAACACCTCATCTTCACCATGGATATCCAATCCCTCTACACCTCCATCCGCCATGACCAGGGCCTCCAAGCCCTCCGTTTTTTCCTCTCCAGACGTTCCCAACAGTACCCCTCCACCGACACTCTCATTCGTTTGGCCGAACTGGTCCTCACCCTTAACAATTTCTCCTTTGAATCCTCCCACTTCCTCCAGACCAAAGGGGTAGCCATGGGCACACGTATGGGCCCCAGCTATGCCTGTCTCTTTGTTGGCTACGTAGAGCAGTTGATCTTCCGTAATTACACCGGCACCACTCCCCACGTCTTCCTCCGCTACATTGATGACTGCATTGGCGCCACCTCGTGCTCCCGCGAGGAGGTTGAGCAATTCATCAACTTCACCAACACATTCCACCCTGACCTTAAATTTACCTGGACCATCTCTGACACCTCCCTCCCCTTCCTGGACCTCTCCATCTCCATCAGTGACGACCGACTTGACACTGACATCTTCTACAAACCCACCGACTCCCACAGCTACCTGGATTACACCTCTTCCCACCCTACCTCTTGCAAAAATGCCATCCCGTATTCCCAATTCCTCCGCCTCCGCCGTATCTGCTCCCAGGAGGAGCGGTTCCACCATAGAACACACCAGATGGCCTCCTTCTTTAGAGACCGCAATTTCCCTTCCCACGTGGTTAAAGATGCCCTCCAACGCATCTCATCCACATCCCGCACCTCCGCCCTCAGACCCAACCCCTCCAACCGCAACAAGGACAGAACGCCCCTGGTGCTCACCTTCCACCCTACCAACCTTCGCATAAACCAAATAATCCGCCGACATTTCCGCCACCTCCAAACAGACCCCACCACCAGGGATATATTTCCCTCCCCACCCCTCTCCGCCTTCCGCAAAGACCGTTCCCTCCGTGACTACCTGGTCAGGTCCACGCCCCCCTACGACCCACCCTCCCATCCTGGCACTTTCCCCTGCCACCGCAGGAACTGTAAAACCTGCGCCCACACCTCCTCCCTCACCTCCATCCAAGGCCCAAAGGAGCTTTCCACATCCATCAAAGTTTTACCTGCACATCCACTAATATCATCTATTGTATCCGTTGCTCCCGATGCGGTCTCCTTTACATTGGGGAGACTGGACGCCTCCTAGCAGAGCGCTTTAGGGAACATCTCCGAGACACCCGCACCAATCAACCACATCGCCCAGTGGCTCAACATTTCAACTCCCCCTCCCACTCTGCCGAGGATATGGAGGTGCTGGGCCTCCTCCACCGCCGCTCCCTCACCACCAGACGCCTGGAGGAAGAACGCCTCATCTTCCGCCTCGGAACACTTCAACCCCAGGGCATCAATGTGGATTTTAACAGTTTCCTCATTTCCCCTTCCCCCACCTCATCCTAGCTTCTAACCTCCAGAAACTCGATCCCCTGACCTGTCCGGACTTGTCCGACCTGCCCAGCTCCTTTTCCACCTATCCACTCCACCCTCTCCTCCCTGACCTATCACCTTCATCTCCTTCCCCACTGACCTATTGTACTCTATGCCACTCTCTCCCACCCCCACCCTCCTCTAGCTTATCTCTCCACGCTTCAGGCTCTCTGCCTTTATTCCTGATGAAGGGCTTTTGCCCGAAACGTCGATTTTGCCTGTCCTCGGATGCTGCCTGAATTGCTGTGCTCTTCCAGCACCACTGATCCAGAAAATGCTTCCAAGTTGCATCCTTAGTAATCAATAGATTGGTCAATCAATGCCTGATATTAACTGATTTTAATTCTAGTTACTAGTTCCAATGATCATTGTTCAGAGATCAATACAAATTGCATAAATTCAAAAATATCTCTAATATCGCTAATTTGAACTATTTGTCACACGGATCAATTCTTGATGAAACATGTTTCTGATTTCAGCGATATTGACCCATTAAAGCATCAAGTTAAGGTGATGTAAAGTGTCAATTTCCTGTAGGAAGGGGGAACAGATTACTCAAAATAGTCCTCTGATCCAATTTTGTATAGTTCCTAGCACTTACGAATAATATTAGCAAACACTTGGGTGTAAATTTGCTATCTGTCAGGTAATAACAGAAAGACAAAGGGAACTTTATTTTCATCAAGAGGAAGAATCATTAAAGAAAATGGTTGAGCAAGTGAAAGTCAATGCGGTGGGCAAGCTTTGAGATTGTTCTTTTCATTTCAAAATATGCAGTTTGCTGACATTGACAGTTGAATATAAATTACTACAAGTGCTCTACCTGCTTTTAGAAATTTACCTTATTTTGCTCACATTTGTATTGGATTTTAAGGGTTTCCATGGCTCTGATCATGGATTGCATGGCAGTGAATATATTCTAGTAGACTAACTTCATGTAGCTCTGTTTGTCTTCGTCTGAATATCCACTCCCATGTAAAATTCACATCTGTTTGATGAATATACTCTTGCCACTTTCTCCTGTACTCAAGAGAAGCAGTAGTATTTGTAGTTAGGAAGGAGTTTCTATTCAGAGTCATTAACATTGACTCCAGGCGATGTGACATCCCTGGGCTTCAGATCAAAGAGAAAAACACCTGCAATTCTTACCACACCTTCTGCAATTCAGCTTTTCTGTCCTTGTTTGAACTAAGGCTATAATGAGGTCAGGAACTGAGTGATCCTCGCAGAACTCAAGTTAAGAATCAATGAGCAAATTATCTCATCATTTTGCTGAGACTAAGAATAGACTGATGGGGCAGTAATTGTTCAGAGTTGATTTGTCCTTTTTTTTTGTGCAATGGATATACCCGGACAACGTTCACCATTATCAAGTAGATGCTAGTGTAACTGTGCTGGAACAGCTTGGCTTGAGGTGTGGAAGATACTCGAGTATGTCTTTAGCATTATTATTGTCATTATACACAGTCTTTGCAGTGTCCAATGCTCCCTGCCATTTCTTCATATCAAATTAGCTGAAAACTGGCATCTGTGATGCAGTGGACCTCTGGAGGGGGCTGAGATGGATCCACTCAGCACTTCCAGCTGAAGATTTTTGTGAAAGCTTTAGCCTTATCTTTTGCACTGATGTGCTGAGCTTTCTTATCATTGAGGATGGGAATATTTATGGAGTCTCCTCCTCAGCGAGATGTTTAATTATCTACCATCATTCACGATTGAATGTGGCAGGACTGCAGAGCTTAGACTTGATTCATTGGTTGTAGAATCACTTAACACTACCTATCACTTACTGCTTACACTATTTGGCAAACAAGTAGTCCTGTTTAGTTGCTGCACTAGGTTGACACTTCATTTTTAGGTGTACCTGGTGCTACTCCTAGCACACCTTCCTGCAATCCTCACTGAATCGGGATTGATTTCCAGACTTGACAATGACAGGTGGGGGATATGCTGGGCCATGAAGTTGCAAATTGTGCTGTAGCATGATTCTGCTTCTGTTGATAGCCCAAGTGCCTCATGGTTGCTCAGTCTTGAACAGTTAGATCTGTTCAAAGTCTGTTCCATACATCACGGTGATAGTGCCATGCAACAAATGGTGGATATTCTCAATTTGAAGATGGGATTTTGTAGTTGTCACGCTTACTGATATTGTTATGGGCACCTGTGTCAGGCAGATTGGTGAGGACGAGGTCAAATATGCCTTTCTCTCTTATTGGTTCCGTCACCACCTGCTGCAGATCTGTTCTGGCAGTTACGTCCTTTCAGAACTTGACCACCTTGATCAGTACTGCTGCTGTGGATACAGCCTTGGTGGACATTAAAAAAATTTCAGAGCAAATTTTGTGCCCTTGCCACCCTCAGTGCTTACTTCAAATGGTGTTCAATCTAGGGAAGTATTGTTTCAACAGCTGAGTGGGACCAGTGGGTGGTAATAAGCAGGAGATCCTGTTCCCATGTTTGGCTTAATATCATGAGACTTCAAGAGTCCAGAGTCAATCTTAAGGGCTCCCAGGGCAATTCACTCCCACATGTATACCATGCTGCTGCCACCTCCCACATGTATACCATGCTGCTGCCACCTCCCACATGTATACCATGCTGCTGCCACCTCCCACATGTATACCATGCTGCTGCCACCTCCCACATGTATACCATGCTGCTGCCACCTCTGTTGGGCCTTGATGGTAAACCAACTGACTCTAAATCAGAACATTGATATGATTCAATCCCGTCATTCTCCACAAAGCTAAGTGCCAACCTCAGAATGTATGTGCACTTGAGCAGAAGCATCAAGTCACATTGAGCAGAAGCGTAACATCTGCACTGACATGTCCAATGTGACACTGAAGGAGTGCTATATTGCTGGAAATGCTGTCTCTAAAGTGAGATGCTAAACTGAGGCTCCAGTTTGGTTGAGCATCGAAGATTCTGTGGCACTATTGTGAATCACAGCATAGGACTATCCATGGTACCCTGGATAGTCAGCTTCTCTCATCATTATCAATTGCTATTTTTGGGCATCTATTTTGTGCAAATTAACTGCTGCATTTTCATCAACAATGGCAACACTTCACAAAGTACTTCATTTGCTGAAGATTTGTTTTTGCCAAGTATCTTTCCTGAGAACTTGATTACTTTTCTCTCCCAGAAAAAAGAGTTGAGTGTCTTTGGACTTCACTTCCACAAAAGGCAGAGGTAGCTAGATTCTTGATTACCAAGGGGATGGAAGATTATTGAGGATATGAAGGGATGCAGTGCTGAGGATAAAATCAGATCAGCTATGATATTATTGACTGACAGAATAAACTCGAAGGACCAATTAGCTTACTCTTGCTCCTTGTTCGTATATTCCTATTCCTATTTATATATTCAGGCTCTCTGCCTTTATTCCTGATGAAGGGCTTTTGCCCGAAACGTCGATTTCGCTGCTCCATGAATGCTGCCTGAACTGCTGTGCTCTTCCAGCACCACTAATCCAGAATCTGGTTTCCAGCATCAGCAGTCATTGTTTTTACCTCCTTTATTCCTATTTAAGATCATGCGTACATTATCATAACTGAAACATTACTGAACCTGCAAAGGATCACTCCCTTTTTAAGTATCAAAGTAATATTTTTGCTATACTTCCTTCCTTTTCCCCTCATGAATGCTCTATTCCGTTTCTATCTTGCTTTGTCTAATTCAGTCATGTACAGCAGTCTGCTTTAACAAGGACTCAGGAGTCAATAGCACTGGAGTATAGTTGGTTGAATAGTTGTCATTGCTAAGCAATAATTCATCCATAACTGTCAACCACTAGGCATATTAATACTGGAAAACCCCTTGGTACAGATGAACTGATTTTCCTGGTTCTGCCAATGACCGACTGAGTGAGACTGATATTTCATTTGCCGAAAATATTACTTAAATAAAAAGGGGCAGTGACAGACAGTAGCAAACATGGATTCGGGGCTTTTCTTAAAGACTGGAACCATCATACAATCTCACAACTATTGCAAGCCAATGTTCCATAAAATTGTTCGGATAAAACCTTTGAAAAAACTGTCTCTGTGGACTAATATATTGACTAAGCTTTATTTCATTAAATTCAATCAGGTTTAAAATTGGTCCTAAATCTGATAATACAGGGGTTACTGCAGTTAATCTGATCATCTACATACCAAAGAGGAAGAGACAGGGAAGCCAACTTACCCATTCCTCATTCATGCTCAAAGTATCCCACCTGAAAATGTGTGAGGAAATCAGATGTTGACAAGATTTGGTCAGGTTGTGATGTTCATACAGCTGAATGTTTTCCCAACATTCTAAATGGATTGCACCATGGCTCAGTGGTTAGCGTTGCTGCCTCACAACGCTAGGGACTCAGGTTTGATTCCACCCTTTGTCAACTGTCTGAGTGGAGTTTGCTCATTCTCCCTGGGTCTGTGTGGGATTCCTCCAACACACCAAAGATGTGCAGGTTAGGTGGATTGGCCCCGCTAAATTGCCCAAGGGTCCAGGGATGTACAGGCTGGGTGGGTTAGCCATGGGAAATGCAGGAATGCAGGGATGGGGTGAGTCTGGGAGGAATGATTTTCAGAGGGTCAATGTGGACCCGATGGGCCGAATGGCTTGCTTCCACACTGTAGGGATTCTATGATTTTTGGACTTGACTATAGAAAATGGCATTTTTTTGCAAACAGCATTTCCCTGCTTGTTCTTTGTTAGCAATCAGACATCACAAAAGAACCCAATGTGAGAGTTAATATTTGGTGATATGATTTTTTTTTGATAAAAGTGATTTTACAATAGTTGATTTTAACAGTCTTCACACATTATGAGATCCCATCAGTGGATGGAAATGGGATTTCCAAAGCATATTCATGACATATGAAGGAGATTCTGCCGCTGTGCTTCTACTATCCAGTACATTTGAGACTCTCCACTCGATTTATTATAACTTCTAATATTAATATTAAATTTATGGCAAAACATTTTTCATTTGCTGACAACTTTTGATGCCATCCACATTGAAATGCAACAGCTCACCACTTGTGGTTATCATTGTAACCAAGAAGATATAAAGCAATTAATGTTCTCTCAATTTATTTGTCAGACAGTATGGCCAAATTTCCTGCAACGGCATTCTACTAGTGGAAATTTGTCGAGCCTGGACGTTCATCCACCTGTTGATGGCATTTGCATCCTCAAAACGCGAGGTTAAGGGCACTGACATTTTGTCTGGCAATTGTGACACATTTTCTTCCACTAGGGCAGGTTTTCAGGATTGGGAAGCCTAAATAGTCCCTTGAGAACTTAAATGATACAAAGACTGTTTGCTCTGAACTGTGCTGGATCACTCTGCCAATGTTTATTTCAAAAACAGGTCTCATTCATTTTAAAAAGTCCAAGGCCTTTATCAGTACTGATTACCAGGAACACAGAAAGAGTCCTTGCACTCTCACAGCATGAAAATAAATCACGCCACAAGGTATTCTAAAAGTACATTAACTTTGATCAGATTTCTGAAGGGGATCAAAAGGGAAGGAGTCAGCTGTGATGCAAGGTAATTAGACTGTCCCTAATATTCTGACGCAGACCAGGCCACAATTTTCCTCACTGATCAAGAGCCCACATATCCCACTCAGCTTCACCATATTTCTCATCCAAATTCACCCAAATTAACCAGCAATCACAAATGAACACAGGAATTCTAGCAAATTGAATTTCTGCATTAGATTTTAAAAACACTAAAAGTCCACTTCAAGATCATATTAGAGTAATTGAGTCATAGAGATGGACAGCACGGATACAGACCCTTCTGTCCAACCTGTCCATGCCGACCAGATATCCCAAACCACTCCAGTCCCACCTGCCAGCACCCGCCCCATATCCCTCCAAACCTTCCTATTCATATACCCATCCAGATGCCTTTTAAATGGTGCAATTGTAGCAGCCTCCACCACTTCCTCTGGCAGCTCATTCCACACACATACGTGAAAAAGTTGCCCCTTATGTCCACTTTATATATTTCGCCTCTCACTCTCAATCTATGCCTTCTAGTTCTGGTCTCGCCCACCCCAGGGAAAAGACTTTGTCTATTTACCCTATCCATGCCCCTGATGATTTTAGAAACCTCTATAAGATCACCCCTCAGCCTTCGACTCTCCAGGGAAAACAGCCCCAGTCTATTCAGCTTCTCCCATAGCTCAAATCCTCCAACCCTGGCCTTATCGTTGGAAATCTTTTCTGAATCCTGTCAAGTCTCACAACATCTTTCCGAAAGGAAGGAGACCAGAATTGCACGCAATATTCCAACAGTGGCCTAACCAATGTCCTGTACAGCAGCAACATGACCTCCCAACTCCTGTACTCAATATTCTGACCAATAAAGGAAAGCATACAAAACGCCTTCTTCACTATCCTATCTACCTGCAACTCTACTTTCAAGGAGCTATGAACCTGCACTCCAAAGTCTCTTTGTTCAGCAACATTCCCCAGGACCTTACCATTAAGTGTATAAGTCCTGCTAAGATTTGCTTTCCCAAAATGCAGCACCTCGCATTTATCAAAAGTAAACTTCATTTGCCACTCCTCAGTCCATTGGCCCATTTGATCAAGATCCTGTTGTAAACTGAAGTAACCTTCTTTGCCTTCCATTATGCTTCCAATTTGTGTAATCTGCAAACTTACTAACTGTACCCCCTATGTTTATATCCAAATCATTTATATAAATGACAAAAAGTAATGGACCCCGCACCGATCCTTATGGCACTCCACTGGTCACAGACCTCCAGTCTGAAAAACAACCCTCCACCACCACTGTCTGTCTTCTACCTTCATGCCAGTTCTGTATCTAAATGACTAGTTCTCCCTGTATTCCGTGGGGTGTAACCTTGCTAACCAATCCCTCATAGGGAACCTTGTTGTACGCCTTACTGAAGTCCATACAGATCATGTCCACCTCTCTGCCCTCATCAATCCTCTTTGTTACTTCTTCAAAATATACAATCAGGTTTGTGAGACATGATTTCACACGCACAAAGCCGTGTTGACTATCCCTAATCAGTCCTTGCCTTTCCAAATACATGTACAGCCTGTCCCTCAGGATTCCCTCCAAAAACTTGCCCACCACTGACATCAGGCTCACTGGTCTATAGTTCCCTGGCTTATTCTTACTAACTTTCTTAAACAGTGGCACCACATTCCCCAACCTCCAGTCTTCTGGCACCTCGCCTGTGACTATCGATGATACAAATATCTCAGCAAGGGGCCCAGCAATCACTTCCCTAGCTTCCCACAGAGTTCTAGGGTATACCTGATCAAGTCCTGGGGATTTATCCACTTTTGTATGTTTCAAGACATCTAGCATTTCCTCCTCTGTAATATGGACATTTTGCAAGATGTCACCACCTATTTACCCACATTCTTTATCTTCCATGTCCTTTTCCACAGTAAACACTGATGCAAAATACTCGTTTAGTATCACCCCCATCTCCTGTGGCTCCACGTAAAAGCTGCCTTGCTGATCTTTGAGGAGCCCTATTCTCTCCCTAGTTACCCTTTTGTCCTTAATGTATTTGTGAAAACCCTTTGGGTTCTCCTTAATCCTATTTGCCAAAGCTATCTCATGTCCCCTTTTTGCTCTCCTGATTTTCCTCTTAAGTATACTCCTACTGCCTTTCTACTCTTCTATGGATTCATTCGATCTAACTTGTCTATACCTGACATATGCTTCCTTCTTTTTCTTCACCAAATCCTTAATTTCTTTAGTCATCCAGCATTCCCTACATTTACCAGCCTTTCCTTTCACCCTGACAGGAATATACAGACTGTGGACTCTCATTATCTCATTTTTCAAGGTGTTCCATTTTCTACCTGGCTCTTAACCTGCGAATATCTACCCCCAACCAGCTTTTGAAAGTTCTTGCCCAATATCATCAAAATTAACCTTCCTCCAATTTGATCTGGTCTATCCTTTTCCATCACTATTTTAAAACTAATAGAATTATGGTCACTGGCCTCAAAGTGCTCCCCCACTGACACCTCAGTCATCTGCCCTGCCTTATTTCCCAAGAGTAAGTCAAGTTTTGCACCTTCTCTAGTAGGTACATCCACATACTGAATCAGAAAATTTTATTGTACACTCTTAACAAATTCCTCTCCAAATAACTTGCCTGGATGTATTTCCCCAAGTACAGCCGCAATGCTATCCCTTAACAAAAGCACCCCTCCCCCGCCTCTTTTGCCTCCCTTTCTATTGTTCCTATAGCATTCGTATCCTGGAACAGTAAGATGCCAGTCCTGTCCATCCCTGAGCCACGTTTCTGTAATTGCTTTGATATCTTAGTCCCATGTTCCTAACCATGTTAAATCACCATTGTGAATATTGACCAGTCCGAGGTCTTTATTGAGGGGATTTCCAAAATTAAGCAAGTTCGTTTGGTCACAAGAATAGGACTAGGCACATTTTCAAAGATTTTGAATATAATTTTTAATTTCCTAAAAGAATATCTAATAAACATATTTAGCAAAGTTGCTGTACATTTGATTTAAATTAACTTTCAGTCAAATAAAATAGGGCTACACTTGATAGTAGACTAGGCTCTGATTAAAAGTGTTTATTTTTTGTGATAAACACACTTTCAGCAGCATTCTACAAAATGCCTGATTGCACTGGCCCATTGCAGATATTAGTTTGCATATCAGAGATATGCAAACAGTTGAGGAAAAACTTCTCAAATTAAACAATTTCAGGCATGAGTTTTCACAGAGATCACCAACTGCACACGATGCAATCTTCTACCTACCCCATAAGTTGCTTAATACATCAGCTTTCGAACCTGTTGAATTTGGTTGCTGAAAATATAACTAACATTAAAAACCTTAGTTCAGGAGAGCTCTTAGGTACTTATGGTTGAAACGTGTACATCATTTTTTTTTAAAAAAATCAATTACATACAGGAATAGATATACACTGAGATGTAGATTTAGTTCTGAAATGCAAGAAATTGGTGAAATCCCTCAGCAACTGATTCCAGTGCAATATTTCACTTCAGTGCTCCACTGAATTAATCTATCTCCAGACAGAAAAAATAGAATTTAGCCTCTTATGTTTTTTTTAATTTACTAGATCGATTGGAATACATAACACTTGTTAGTGATTTTAAGAAAGCCACTGTGTAGCCACCGAACCATTACTAATTAGCCTGTGCAATTAATTACATGCAAACGATCTGTTCGTTTCTCTCATTAAGTACAAGCACTTTATAATTAGAAATGAATTTAAATGTAATAGCCATGCATTAATTCCATGAGACAGCAAACATGTGACAAATCCCTGTTCAATAACATTCTCTAGAAATACTAGTAAATGAATAGATCAATATAAAGTCACTGTCCACAAATTTTTCTTAATAAAGTCACTGTCCACTCTCTTAATTCAGAGTGATCCAACTGAAAATTGTCACAAACCACTGGAAGTACAACTGGCACTGAGAACATCTGGTTAAAATGTATTTTTGAGGGAAGCGATGGTATAGTGGCTTTGTGACTATTGCTAAATTATTAATCCAGAGACCCAGGTAATGATTTGGGGACCTGGGTTTGAATCCTGCCCTAGCAGCTGTGAAATGATTTAAATGAAAACAAATCTACTAGTTTTTGAAATGGAGGTACTGGGGAGTTGGGAGCCACTGTCAGTCAAGAACAGCAGTGTTGATTGAGCAGGATCCTCAGATAATTTGGACCTCAAATATGGTTTAACAAGGGCTTTGATAAGGAAGTCAAAGTCGTTTTACCTCCAAGCGAAAACAAGTCAGTAGCTCGTGGAAGGACACAAACATCTTACAAATTAGGAGCAGAAGTAGGTCACTTCACCCCTTGTACCTAGCCCACCAATCATTATGATTGTGGCTGATCTCAATATTCTCACCTACTCTGACTATCTTCCATCCCTTTGCTCATCGAGAATCTAGCTATCTCTGCCTTAAATGTAACTTATTACCTTTCCAGGAAGAGAGTTCAAAAACCTGACCACTCACAGAGAAAACATTTCTCAGCTGTCTCATTTGGGGCAGCCCAGTAGCTCAGTGGTTAGCACTGCTGCCTAACAGCACCAGAGATCTGGGTTTGATGCCAGCCTCGGTTGACTGATGTGTGGAGTTTGCACATTCTCCCAGTGTTGGCGTGGGTTTCCTCTGGGTGATCCTGTTTCCTCCCACAGTCCAAAGATGCACAGTTTAGGTAGATTGGCCATGTTAAATGCAAGGTTACAGGGATAGAGTGGATACTTTTTGGAGGTCTGGTGTCGACTTGATGGG
Organism: Chiloscyllium plagiosum; assembly: GCF_037043375.1. NCBI lineage: Eukaryota > Metazoa > Chordata > Chondrichthyes > Orectolobiformes > Hemiscylliidae > Chiloscyllium > Chiloscyllium plagiosum. The sequence goes on along the minus strand of NW_028270142.1, from coordinate 96,966,878 downwards.
TCAAATGGCTTGTTTCCACACTACTGGGATTCTATGTCTTAAATGAGATAATCCTTATTTTAAACAGTGACCTCTAGTCATCAGTCCTTTAAAAGTAAGACAAAGTATTTCCTTTGATAGGACATGATAAGCCAGAGTGTAACTCTGGGCCTCTCCTCTACCCCTCCTATAAGACATCTTGTTATTTTACAAGGATTACGATCTAACTTCAGTTTAGGCAGTATATACCTGTATGTCTTTACTGAGGCTAGAAATAATGGAAGGTTTACAGAGGATAGATAGGAAGAAATTGTTCTCATTGGAAAAAAAGACATCAAATTAAGGTGGATAACAAAAGAACCAATGATCACATAAAACATTGTCATACAGAATGGTTTGGATCTTGATCGCACTGAGGATGTCAATTGTCAACTTCAAAATGGAATTGAATAATTATCCAACGAGAAAAAAGTTGCAAGCCTAAGGAGATGGCTGAGAATACTCCAGTCTGGATAACATCTTCAGACCAGACTGGCATGATCTGGTGTTGTGGCCTCACTCGCTCGTCCTTAAATAATAAGTCCCACCCTGTTTGGCAGGATGTACACGTCCCCATCCACAAAGTGGGATTACTGATTTCCCCATATCTCATGCAAATATAAGGAACTGTGCAAGGAAGCCACAGATTGACAATACTTGTTCAGGTGCACACCGGTCAAATATGACACCGGTCAATTCTGAGATATCCAGACAGCAGTGAGTTGCTCTGGGAATAGCGTAAGGTAAAATAGGGCAGAAATTGGATGAGTAGTGGGTTTGGTTACATATGATGAGAAAATGCACTTGGCCTCACATCATGAGTCACTCTAACAAACTCAACCTATCTCACACTTAGCCAGGAAACTATGAGGTTTAGCCTAGTGTGCCTGGCAAGTAACAGCAAAAACAACAGCTTATTTTTATAATGTGTGTTTTAATGCGATAAAATGTTCCAATCACTTCACAGGAGCTCTATGATCAAAGTATGATACTAAGCCATAGGAAATATTGGTCTGATGTAAAACACCTGACCAATGAGATAGATGTTAATGAATGTCTTAAAGAAGGAAAACAAGATAGCAAGGCAGAGGGATGTGAGGGCAACATTTCTTCATGAGACTAAAAACGTTAATTCTGTTTCTTTTTCTACAGGTGCTGCCAGACCTGCTGACTTTCTCCAGCAGTTTCTACTTTTGTTTCAGATCTTCAGCATCTGCAGTTCTTTGTTTTATTGAAGAAAATGATGGCCGGATCCAGGAAATGGCAATAGGCAAATTCAAGGTTATTTCATCTGTTTATTATTCAAAATATTTGACTGATCACAGCTGGCTACACAGTACACAGGATTGTTATTGTGCATTCACACAAAGATAATACTGGTCTATCCTAGCATTGGCATGACTGGAACTGAGCAGATTTTAGGGACGTACACTATTTTGTTGAAGATTCTATGTACAGGATTAGGTTGATTGGAAGCTGATGCCAAATGAGAATCAATAGCTATCTTTGAAGCAAAATAGTTGGAATTTTATCTGAGAAATGTTTAAACATTGAAAACTTTGAGCTACAAATTATTACCATATGCATTCAATGGATTGTCAAATGAAATCATGAGTTCTACATTTGGCGGATCTATTTGATACATAATTTTAATGTATGAATAAATAATGATTTGTCTATTAATTAATATTTAGTTTACATAGATTTTGGTTTGATTGTTAACAATTAAAAGGTAAACATGCCTTTACATTTTCATTGATGTAGTTCAGTAAATTTAGTTCTTCTGATTTGAAGAACTGATCATCTCCAGTACAGCTGAGATGACTGAAGTCATGGTGAAACACAGGGAGGAAACTGAAGGGGACGTCTGAAGGCATGGTGAAATTTTTGATATTGGAGGAGCACCAGTAGTACTTAGCAAATCGTTGGAAGTGTAAATCAACTAGCCCCCTAGGTTGTTAAAAGCGGAAAGGTTGATTTTTATTTTTTTAAAATGCCCTACATTCTTTTACATTAAATTGGAAAGTAGCTCAGAAAACTCCTTTGTTTAAAAAGGTAAAAAGGGAAGAAAACTAAAGCAGCAAACTATAGAAGACTTAGTTCAAGATCTGGCATAAGGAAAATGTTAGAAGCTATTACTAAAGACATCATTACAGGGCATTTGGATAAATTCAAGGTAATCAGGCAGAGTAAACATGGTGTTATGAAAGGGAAAGCATGCAAACATATTGGATTCTTGAAGTAGTATATGTTATAAATAAAGCAGAACCTGTGGAAGCACTGTACCTAGATTTTCAAAAGCCATTTGATAAGCTTCCATATCAAAGGTTATTGTGGAACGTTGTGTGAGTAACATAATGGCATGGATAGGTGATTGACTAGCTAACAGGAAAAAAAGAAGAGGAAAACTGGATAATTTTCTGGTTGGCGAGAGGTAATGAGTTAAGTCAGAGGGATTGGTGTTGAGGCCTCAACTCTTAATAATTTATATAAATGACTTGAAGAGACTTCGAGGAGAAAGTGAGGACTGCAGATGCTGGAGATCAGAGCTGAAAATGTGTTGCTGGAAAAGCGCAGGAGGTCAGGCAGCATCCAAGGAGCAGGAGAATCGACGTTTCGGGCATGAGCCCTTCTTCAGAAATGAGGAAAGTGTGTCCAGCAGGCTAAGATAAAAGGTAGGGAGGAGGGACTTGGGGGTAGGGCGTTGGAAATGCGATAGGTGGAAGGAGATCAAGGTGAGGGTGATAGGCCGGAGTGGGGGTGGAGAGGTCAGGAAGAAGATTGCAGGTTAGGAAGGCGGTGCTGAGTTCGAGGGATTTCACTGAGACAAGGTGGGGGGAGGGGAAATGAGGAAACTGGAGAAATCTGAGTTCATCTCGCCTAGGAACACTCCAACTACAAGGGATGAACTCAGATTTCTCCATTTTCCTCACTTCCCCTCTCCCCACCTTGTCTCAGTCAAATCCTTCGAACTCAGCACCGCCTTCCTAACCTGCAATCTTCTTCCTGACCACTCCACCCCCACCCCACTCCGGCCTATCGCCCTCACCTTGACCTCCTTCCACCTATCGCATTTCCAACGCCCCTCCCCCATGTCCCTCCTCCCTACCTTTTATCTTAGCCTGCTGGACACACTTTCCTTATTCCTGAAGAAGGGCTCATGCCCGAAACGTCGATTCTCCTGCTCCTTGGAAGCTGCCTGACCTGCTGCGCTTTTCCAGCAACACATTTTCAGCTCTGAATGAAGAGACTGAAAGGTATGGTTGATAAAATGACCAATGATAAAGATTCATCGGCAAGTAAATTGTGAACACAAGGAAGCTACAAAAGGATACAGATATGTTAGGTCAGTGGGCAAAGAACTGGTAAATAGAGTATAATGTGGAAAATTGTGAAATTGTTCATTTTGACATGAAGAATTACATCATATTATGTAAATGGTGAGCAATTACAAGCTTTGAATTACAGAGGGATCTGGTTCTTCAAGTACATGAATTGCAAAGGTTTAGTTAGCAAATACAGCAACTAATAAGGCAAGTTAATAGAATGTTACCATGTATTGCGAGATGGAATTGAATATAAAAGGGGGCTATGCTTCATTTATGCAAGGCATTGGTGAAACCACATCTGCAGCACCATAGACAGTACTGGTTGCTATTTAAGAAAGGATGTAACTTCAATGGAGGCAGCTCAGGGACGTTTTATGAGATTAATACCTGAAATGGAGTGGAGTGGGGAGTGGGAGGCAGGCAAGGTTAAACAGAGGTTAGACTTGTATCCACCAGCATTTAGAAGAACAAGAGATGACTTAGAGTCATACAGCACAGAAACTGACTCTCCAGTCCAACCAGTCCAAGCCAGACACAAACCCAAACTAAATTTGTCCTACCTGTCTGCTCCTGGTCCCTATCTCTCCAAACTTTTTCTGTTCATGTACGTATCTAAATGTTTTTTAAATGCTGTAATTGTAATCATATCCACCACTTTCTCAGGAAGTGCATTCCATACACAAACCATCCTCTGCTTAAAAAATAAATTGCTCTTCAAGTCTTTTTTTTAAGTTGTTCTCCTCGCACCTTAAAAATGTGCCCCTACTTTTGAAATGCCCCATCCTAGGGAAAAAAAACAACACCATTAACTCTATCTATACCGCTCATTATTTTATAAACTTTTTTAAGGTTGCCTGTCAACCTTCTAAACTCCAGCGAAAAAGGTCCATGCCTATCCAGCCTTTCTTTATAAATCAAACCTATAACCAGCAACATCCTGGTCAATATATTCTGAACCCTCTCCAGCTTGGTAATATCCTTCCAATCAGGACTGGACACTGTATTCCAGAAGGGGCCACACCAATGTCCTGGACAACCTCAAGACGACTTCCCAACTCTTATACTCAAGGACTATTATTAGAGTTATGTGTGAGAATAATAGGGTAGTCATGGTCAGGGATTTTAACTTGCCAAATATAGACTGGGACTGCCATAGTGTTAAGGGCTTGGATGGAGAAGAATTTGTTAAGAGTGCACAAGAAAATCTTTTGATCTGGTACTTGGATGTACCTACTAGGTGATTCAGTATATGGATGGACCTACGAGAGAAGGTGCAAAACTTGACCTACTATTAGGAAATAAGGCATGGCAGGTGACTGAATTGTCATTGTGGGAGCGCTTCGGGCCAGTGACCCATAATTCTAATAGTTTCAAAATAGTGATGGAAAAGGATAGACCAGATTTAAAAGTTAAAGTTCTAAATTGGAGGAAGACTAATTTTGATGGTATTAGGCGAGATCTTTTCAAAGTTAATTGGGTGGGGATGTTTGCAGGTAAAGGGACTGCTGAAAAATGGGAAACCTTCAAAAATGAGATAACGAGAGTTCAGAGATGATATATTCCTGTCGGGTGAAGGGTTAGGCTGGTAGACATAGGGAATGCTGCATGTCTAGAGAAATTGAGGTTTGGTCAAGGGAAAAAAGGAAGCATATGTCACATGTAGACAGCAGAGATCGTGTGAATCCTTAGAAGAACATAAAGATAGTAGAAGTATACTTAAGAAGGAAATCAGGAGGGGAAAAAAGGGACAAGAAATAGCTTTGGCAAATAGGGTTAAGGAGAATTCAAAGGGATTCTACAAATACATTAAGGACAAAAGAGTAACTAGGGAGAGAATAAGACCCTTTGAAGATCAGCAAAGCTGCCTACATGTGAAACTGCAGGAGATGGGTGAGATACATCCATGTATGAAGAAGGATATGGACGATATAAAACATGGGGAAATAAATAGCGACATCTTGAAAATTATCTTTATTAGAGGGGAGGTAGTGCTGGACTTCTTAAGACACATAAAGGTGGATAAATCCTCAGAACCTGATCAGGTGCACCTTCAAATTCTGAGGAAAGTGAGGGAAGGGAATGCTGGGCCCCTTGTTGAGATGTTTGTATTACTGATAGCCACAGATGTGGTGTAGGAAAATTGGAGATTGGTTAATGTGGTATCACTATTTAAGAAGGGTGGTAAGTAAAAGCCAGGGAACTATAGACCAGTGAGCCTGACATCGATGTGGGGAAGGTGTTGGAGGGAATCCTGAGGGACAGGATTTACATGTATTTGGAAAGGCAAGGAATGATTGGGCATAGTCAACATGGCTTTGTATTTGGGAACTCATGTCTCACTAACTTGATTGTGTTTTTTTGAAGAAGTAACAAAGAGGATTGATGAAGGCAGATGGACATGTTCTATATGGACTTCAGTAAGGCGCTTGAAAAGGTTCCTCAAAGTAGACTGGTTAGCAAGGTTAGATCATATGGAATACAGGAAGAACTAGCCATTTGGTTACAGAACTGATTGAAGATAGAAGACAGAGGATTGTGGTGAACGGTTGTTTTTCAGACTGGAGGCCTGTGACCAGCTGTGTGCTTTAAGCATCGGTGCTGGGTCCCCACTGCTTTTCATCATTTATATAAATGATTTGGATGTGAATATAAGAGGCATGTTTAGTAAATTTACAGATGACACCAAAATTGGAGGTGTAGTGGACTTTGAGAAAGGTCACCTCAGAGTACAACAGGATCTTGATCAGACAGGCCAATGGGCTAAAGGGTGGCAGATGGGGTTTAATTTAGATAAATGTGAGGTGCTGCATTTTGGAAAGGCAAATCAAAGCAGGACTTATACACAATGTAAGTCCTGGGCAGTGTTTCTGAACAAAAAGATCTTGGAGTGCAGGTTCATTGTTCCTTGAAAGTAGAGTCGCAGGTTGATAGGATAATGAAGGCGGCGTTTGGTTTGCTTTCCTTTACTTGTCAGTGCACTGACTATAGGAGTTGGAAGGTCATGTTGTGGCTGTACAGGACATTGGTTAGGCCACTTGTGGAATATTGCCTGCAATTCTGGTCTCCCTCCTACAGGAACGATGTTGTGAAACTTGAAAGGATTCAGAAAAGATTTACAAGGATGTTGCCAGGGTTGGAGTGTTTGAGCGACAGGGAGAGGCAGGATAGGTGGGCGCTATTTTCTGTGAAGGGTTGGAGGCTAAGTGGTGAGCATATAGAGATTTATAAAATCATGAGGGGCATGGATAGGGTAAATAGGCAAGGTCTTTTCCCCAAGGTGGGAGAATCCATAAGTAAAGGGCGTAGGTTTAAGGTGAGAGGGACAACATATAAATGGACCTAAAGGGCACCTTTTTTACATAGAGGGTGGTGTGTGTATGGAATGAGCCACCAGAGGGAATGGTGGAGGCTGGTATGATTACAACATTTAAAAGGCATATGAATAGGAAGAGTTTAGATGGATATGGGCCAAATACTGGCAAATGGTACTAGATTTATGTCGGATATCTGGTCAGCATGGATGAGTTGGAACAAATAGTCTGTTTCTGTGCTGTATATCTCTACGACTCTGTAACAGTGAAATATATACTCCCTGCATTATGCTTCTATTAATTGGTGTGGTTTTACATTGATTATGTGGACCTCATGATCAACCGGCTCACTCCTGGTTCTGTAGGTGCCAATTAATAAACAGTTTGCTGCTTACGAAGCCAGTGGGAAACATAAAATTTAAATGTGATAACTTGGAAGAGACCAGGAATTATTTCCCTTCATCGTCAAATGTAAGATACATTGCTAACTTTTATTTTACCCTGTCCGATTTTTGTTCTTGCCCAGGTATATCAAAAAAATGGATAATGACATAGTCAAGACTTTGACTCCCAAGGCAAAGAACAATTCAATTGTGAGCTGTGTGATCCTCACAACAGAAACAGTTCCTGTAAGATATCCTTCAGACAGTGAAACATACTTGTCCATTATGAGAGTTATTCCGAATCAGAAGATGGACTTCATTAAAGAAAATGAATTCCATGGTCTGTGATAAAGCGACTTGAATCATTCAAATAGTTGCAAAAAAAAATCCATTCATTGTCACATAGCTCAATGTTAAAGTAGTCATGTATATTTTTTACATTTTCTTTTGGTCGGATTACACTTTCCCCTGCTGGTCTTTGGAGAACCTATTGGTGTTTGAATTATCTGATGATACACCACTTTCAGTATGCTCATCCAATGCTTCATTTTGAAAGGATTCAGTTATATTACTACATTTCTTTTTTTCTTGATTTCAGGGCATTAGAATGACTCATTCATTGAGCAAACTCCCATTACTGAAAAGGGCTGCTGCAATGAACAGTTCAATTCTCAAGCAGCGTAATATAATATAAACTCAAGAAGATTAAAAAAAAATTGGTTAATCTTTGTAGATACAGGAAAGTAATAGCAATCCTGAAACTTACCATCCTGACACACTATACACGAAACACATACAAATCACAACTAGCCATCACGAGTATTGTTGAATAAATTAACATGTTGAATAAATTAACAAAATAATTTGATTTTAGGCTAACTTGGAGACCCGTGAAAATAACAGTACTAAGATATGGAGTAAAAGTGGAGAGCTGGAAATAAACACGTTAAGCAGCTGCTGGGTGAAAGATAGAAATCGCACAGAGCATAACCTATTGTTACAATTCAGTTCTTGGCCTGTCTTTCTCTCTCAGATTTAGATTGGCTTGCTGTGTACTTTGCAGCAACATTTCAGATTTCAAATTCCCGCCCCTCAATTATCTTACCTATTGAATGATTTTTAGCATAGCTTTAATGAGTATTCTGTTCCAGGAAGTACAGTAATCAAAATGCAGCTTTCTAACTCAGCATCGTTCAAGATGACTGCACTTTCCCAATACCTTTCTTGTCGTTTCCATTCTACATCATCATAAAGAACATATGATTGAGATCAAAAGGTCAATTTTGTTCTGTGCAGATAAAAAAGATTTCTTTTTAAATGAGTCCTTTGTTTACACAACATTTGAAGGTCAGTGGATGGTTTGGGTTCTCCTTGCTTGGAAGAATGTTGGGTTGCTCTATGCTATCCAAGCCATGCTATTCACAGGAGAACACAACTTTGTACAAAAGCCCATTTGAGAATTCTGTTCAAACAGAACAAAAAACTGTAACACTTTTAAATTAAATTTCTTTTGCCAATAAACACTACAAATGTATCTTCTGAATGGATTGCCACTGCAATCTGAACAATTATCACTCCACTCTCTGGATTTATTCAATGTGTTTTCTGAAATAGATTGCTACATTCAACATTGTTTCTATTCCTTAAGCACGGAGAGGATTTTTAACAAAGCACAATAAGATCCTTATGCAAGTTGCTCTCAGTCACCTACAACTATACAGTGTTATCAATTTTTTTAATAACACAACCCATTACGTTTTAGTGCAAAGTACATGGTTGATTAGGCAGTGTCTTCTATCTTCTGGATAAGAATGTCTATCTTTCTGGTGAACATAATACATCTTGTGGCAGTTTTCTGAGGAGGAGGGGAGATACCCTGATGTTGTGATCAATATTTATCCCTCAATTAGCATCATTAAAGTGGAATGGTTAGGCATTATCACATTGCTGTCTGTAGGGCCACTCAGTTTGGTTGTTGTATTTCCTACTTTACAATAGTGACTAAACAGAACATGATTTGGGGACATCCTATAATCATGCAAGGTGATAAAGAAATGCAAATATTTTGACTTTCTTAGAAACTTATGTAAGTCATGTGAAAAATGAAAGAAAAAATAATTTTGGTCAGATTGGATGTTTTAATAAAAAATGTTGAGAGGAACTAACACTTCTTTGGATTCTTTCAGCCCATTCAGCTCCAGTGATGTTGTGAACTGTAGATACAACAGAAATCAAACTCAGTGACCCAGGAAGATCACTCAAAAAAGCTTTGGTTGGATACCACTGGAACAGCCTGTCAAACTGATATCATTAAGTGTCTCTGGGAGCTCCAGAACATTCTTCAAATCCACTTAAGGCCAGACTATCCTATTTGAGTCATCAAAACATTTCACTGCTGGGATTAGAGCTCTGCTTAGTTGTAAGTTTGCATGTATAGATTTCTCTCTTGGGATCTGTCACCGTAACTGATGCTCATTCATATCAACCTGTCAACGGCAATGCCATTTCACCATTTACACTAGTGCATGCATATCATGGAAATCTGGTTTGCAAATCACAATGTAAGCACCTTAGGCTCTTTGCAAAGTGAATTCAAGCAGAGGTAGAATAACTGACAGTCTCAAAAATCTGCTTGGAAGGTAACCAAGTGAAAGCAGAATCTTCCCGGATTCATCTGCACTAAGGCGCAAAGCTTTAACATTGTCTCCCGTGTCAAAAGATAGAGCTTGCTGGCATCAATTGTCAACAATATTCCATGCAATTATGTAAAATTGCTGTGCAAGTTCTGGAAAGTTAATAGTATAGCATCAAATTCCTTTCCCTGATCATGCTCTACTTCAAACACTAATACCAATACAGTGAAAACTGAAGAGGAACATATGTTCCACCAAATTGTAGTGTTCTTCATTTAATTTACAAAGATGCCAGGATGAAAATAAAGTTAAGAAATACTACACAGAAAATCAAGATCACTCAAGTGAAAATACTTTCATGGGCAGACGTACACCTCTTCAGTCTCAAATTAATGATTAAAGGCTATATTTACTTTAGCAATTCTTCCCTGCATCTTTCTCAACGTAGGAAGCTCGAACAACAATGTTCATTTATGTACCACCCATGGTTATTACCAAGATTACAGAGTGGTTTCTTTTTAGACATTGGTATGTTCCTTTCAGTTAATTTTCATTTCTCCATTGAAATTTGTGTCTCATGTTTAGGTTTAGTTCTGGAAATAACCACAGCTCTTCAACATCTAAATATTGGTATGTTACTTAGATATGAATGAAGGAAATGAAATGGTGGGGAAAATGAGGATGATATTTGTGGATCACAGCCAAACCAAATTCTTTACTCAACTGGTAGCTATACATATATTTTCCACATTAATCATTACATAATAACCAAGATTAATCGTTTGTTTTTGTCCATCTCCTCAGCTTGAATATACTCGAGCAAAAACTGAACCTGGGATTATTGTGCTATGTATGTCTACTGCATTGGGCATTTATCTACTGAGCTTTCAAGAAAGCATGTGAATTCCTTTTGTAATTTGGTGTCATGTGGTTAAATTAGGCAAACCACAGGTATAGAATGACAGGTTTTGGTACACAATGTTAAAGTCTACAAAGCTGAATAGTTGATGGGTTTTTTTAATGGCTAAGCTTTTTTTTAAAGAAAGCTGTTTGATTTTCACCCAAATCATCGGTGACTAGTGTTGTATGAGCCCTCTTCACAGCAGACCACCTTGATGTATAACAACATCAGAAATTTCTCGGAAAACTCAGGTGTGGATGCAGTTTTGGAGAGAAAACAGAGTTAATGTTCCAGTGACCCTTTGATAAAATGTTCCGATTTTGTTTCAGATTTCCAGCAGCTACAGTTTTTTTAAAAAAACGTTGATGTATACGGTTGCCTGCACTGTTGCTCACCATCGATAGTTTACTACAACAATTCTCTTTCAGAATAGATAGGGATCTGACCTGTTGGTCAAATGTGGTAGAGGAAAGCTATTTGCTAGCTTAATGAGAAGAGGCTCTTGTCTTAAACAAGATATTCTTTATTGCATGTTAACAACGTAGTACAAGTTACAGTGATGTGATAAACATAGTTTCTGTAATAATGAGAAAGACCTGGGTAGTTGTTCATATTCCTTCAATCTCTTCAACTGTTATTTCATCAGGTCTGCATGACATTATCACGATAGGTGGTGCTTTAGACATTCCTCAGTATCAAGCCTTTCAGAACTTTGTATAGCAAATGGCAGTTGAAAATCTTAGACCTTACCACCACTAGCATGATCACCAGCTTATACCTGCTGCCCTGGGGCGGCACCGTGGCTCAGTGGTTAGCACTGCTGCCTCACAGCACCAGGGACCCGGGTTTGATGCCTGCCTCGGGCGACTGTGTGGCGTTAGCGTACCGTGTCTGCATGGGTTTCCTCCGGGTTCTCCAGTTTCCTTCCACAATCCAAAAATGTGCGGGTCAGGTGAATTGGCAATGCTAAATTGCCCATAGTGTTAGGTGCATTAGTCAGGGGTAAATATAGGGTAGGGTAATGAGTCTGGGTGGGTTACACTTCAGAGGGTCGGTGTGGACTTATTGGGCTGAAGGGTCTGTTTCTATACTGTAGAGTATATAATTTAATCTAAAACAGGTAGAAGGGTGAAAGCTATGAGAGCACCACCAACATCACAACCAATGTGGTGTACATCCCAAGAATCTCCCTTCATTGATCACCTTGAAGATCACAGTGGAAGCAGAAAGAACTCCCAGAGAAAGGAATTGGAATGTCAAACAAATTGACCAATCCTGAGGTTCAGGTGGCTTCTTATATGGTTCCACTAACATCAAGTCCTCTGCTACCTCCTTGAGCCAGATTAAAAGTTTTGTTTTCATAGAATTTCATCTTAAAGGATTTCCTCCTGTGAAAACGTTTTGTTGAAAAGGTCTGCACGTGTAGAAGATGGGAATTCATGTTGATAAGGATGAAGAAACTTAAGCAGAATAAAGAAAAGTGAAAGGTCAAAGTTATACTTCAACAACCAGCAGAATTAAGCAAGCCCTTCTCTCAAATCATGAGAGAAGGGCATGTACCAATGGGTGTTTCTCACAGAGACTGCCACAGAGGTTCCTCTCCTTAGCCATTGTCATGTTTGAAGAATAGCTGTAAAAATTCCAGAAAGAATGTATTTAGGTGTGGGAGAACATTTGCGGAAATTGCACAAATCCCAACTAACAACCCAAGTTATGATATTGATGTTCAAATGTCTGATATGTGTGTCACATTTCTATTTATGGGTACTTCAGCTCATTAAATATTCCCTTTGATCCAAGCACCACCACTTCAGAATGAGAAAGCTCATCTGAGAATCAATCTAATCTTTCTGCTCTGACAAACTGATTCATCATAATTTTTGACCTGTCAAAGCAGAAACTTAATGCAGCTGAAGGTTTGGTTAAATGTAGTATTGTATATATCCTGCTATTAGTAGGTCTGGAATGATTTTACACCAGTAATTCTATACAGAGAATGCAGCTCCAATCTTGGTCAAACCTGCAAGGTCATCAGAAAGATGAAATTAAGTCTAAAGAAACAGAATGACTGTAAACCATGACAAGTCAGTAGATAGATTGTGTACTCCGGCTCAGCTGGATTCTAATTGTGTCACATTGGAGTTAAATACAAGAATAATATAGCTTAACGTATGGAATAGTTTGGCAGCAAATAAAGCATTGAGAAATTTAAACCTCAGTAAATGCATACATAACATCCCATCTTTAAGTGATGGAAAGACATAAAAGTTAATCATTCTTACTGTTGTCAATCTTCCAACACCTATTTTAGTTTGGTTGATTTCTACCTATTTGTAAGGGTAGAATGGAAAATGTTGCTCTTCAGCCTGAAAGCTTAAAAATATTAAAAGTGTTAGAAGTGTTGTGGTTGCTGAAACACTTACACATTTGAAAGCTGTGGGTATGGGATTCTATTTATCAAATGCTTCAAGTGAGATTCTATATAGATGTACTTAATTAGTATAACCATTGAAAATTATGCAAATAATTGATCCTTGTGGAATAATGTGCACTCCACAAGAAGCAAGCATGTGAAAATGACATGGTTTGACCTTGCTGGCTTGACAGAAATATTTGAGAGAAAGGAAATCTCTCAAATTAAATGGATGGATACGAATCATTAACATCTGAATTTTTTTTTAAAGAAATTCATGCACAACAAAATTGTTAGAGGTCCAAGAGAAAGGGCATCACATGATGTAATGTACACAGTATTGTTTACCTTATTTTAAGGAAGGAATGTAAATGCATTGGAGGCAGTTCAAAGACGTTTTACTCGACTAATATCTGAAAAGGGTGAGGATGGGGTTGTTTTATGAGGTTTGTTTGTACAGGCTTCACTTCCATCCATTGGAGTTTTGGACAGTAAGAGGTAATTTGATCAAAATATATAAACAAATTCTGAAAGTCAGAATATATCTGTAGTTGGAAAAATTGAATAATCAGGGATAATCAGCATGGACTTAAGGGAAGGTCATATGTCACAATTTGAATTTTTAAAAAGGTAACAGAGTATTGATGAGGATGATGCATTTTTTATGCTCTGCATGGACTTCAGCAAAGCTTTTGAGAAAGTCCCCTATGGTAGACTGCTCAACCAAATAAAAACAATGGAATCCAAAGCAAAGGGGTAACTGGACCCAAAACTGGCAGAGAGGCAAGAAGCAGAAAAACATGTTACAGTGATGCTTCTGTGACTGGAATACTGTTTCCAGTGAAATTCTGCAAGGTTTGGTGCATGGGCCTTTGCTGTTTGTAGCATACCTTCATGATTTAGAATTACATGAAGGGGCTTTGATCAAGACATTCATGCATGACATGATAATTAGCAGGGTGATAAACAGTGAGGAGAATAGCAGTAAACTACAGGTGGATAGCAACTGACTGGTCAGATGGGAAAAGCAGTTTCAAATGGAATTCAACCCTGAAAAGTGTGAAGTAAAACACCTGTGGAGGACTAACAAGGCAAAAGATTACATTACGAATGGTTAGACTCTAGAAAGTACTGAACATCAAAGGTGTTTTATGGTGCACTTCCACAGGTCATTGAAGGTAACAGGGCAGGAAGGGAAAGTGTTTGGAAGACCTTTACTAGTCAAGGCATAATGTACAAGAGCAGAGAGGTTACGCTGAAATTATGTAAAATGCTGGGTTGACTACATCTGGAGTACTGTGTACAGTTCTTATCACCAAATTTAGGAAAGATGTGTTTGCACTGGGGAGGGTGCAGAGATTTATCAGAACGTGGCCTGCCCTGGTGTGTCTAAGCTATGAGGAAAGATTGGATTGACTGGGGTTGTTTTCCTCGAAGCACTGAAGGTTGAGAGGAGACTTAATGGAGTCTTATAGAATTGTGAAGGGCATAGAACTCACTTTTTTCCATTAGTAGAGTGATCAATAACCATGATGTACAGATTTAATGTTAAAGGTAGAAGACTAAGAGAGGAGTTGAGGAAAATCTTTTCACCTAGAGCATAATGAGTGTTTTAGAGTCATAGAGATGTACAACACGGAAACAGACCCTTCGGTCCAACCCGTCCATGCCGACCAGATATCCCAATCCAATCTAGTCCCACCTGCCAGCACCCGGCCCATATCCCTCCAAAACCTTCCAATTCATATGCCCATCCAAATGCCTCTTAAATGTTGCAATTGTACCAGCCTCCACCACATCCTCTGGCAGCTCAGTCCATACATGTACCACCCTCTGAGTGAAAAAGTTGCCCCTAAGGTCTCTTTTATATCTTTCCCCTCTCACCCTCCCTGTAGCTCAGATCCTCCAACCCTGGCAACATCCTTGTAAATCTTTTCTGAACCCTTTCAAGTTTCACAACATCTTTCCGATAGGGAGGAGACCAGAATTGCACGCAATATTCCAACAGTGGCCTAACCAATGTCCTATGCAGCCGCAACATGACCTCCCAACTCCTGTACTCAATACTCTGACCAATAAAGGAAAGCATACCAAACGCCTTCTTCACTATCCTATCTACCTGCGACTCCACTTTCAAGGAGCTATGAACCTGCACTCCAAAGTCTCTTTGTTCAGCAACACTCCCTAGGACCTTACCATTAAGTGTATGTCTGGAAACGTTTTTTAAAAACTGAGTCACAGGCTGTAAACATCACTCTCCAGACTAGCATTTATTGCCAATCACTACTACATTGCTGCAGATCTGGAGTCACATATAGGTCAGACCAGGTAAGGATGCAATTTCTTTCCCTGAAGAACATTAGCAAACAGATGGCTTTTTTTTAAAACAAACAGTGATTTCATGGTTATCATTTTCAAATTTTTATTGAATTCAAGCTCCCCCATCTGCTATGGCGAGATGCAAATCTGGGTCCCCGGAACATTAGATGGGTCTCTAGATTAATATTGATCCAAAATATCATCAGGCAATCTCCTCTCCATCACTGGAACTTGCTGCCTGAAAAGCTGGTGGAGTCAGAAATTCTCCAGAAGTTTAAACAGTATTTAGATATTGTTTTGCCTTTGCCTCCAAAGGCTTTAGACCTAGAGCTAGAACATGAAATTAGTGGAGTCAGATCCATGTCGACTGGCACAGACATAGAGTCATAGAGGTGTACAGTATGGAAGCAGACCCCTTCGGTCCAACTCATCCACGCTGAGGGGCTGAATGGCTTCTTTCTATGGTGTATAGTCTATAAGTATAATCTGTTGGGCAGAATTGAGAGATCGTTGATTACATTTGTTTCAAAATTTTAGCTATCTCAGAAAAAAAAGGCAATTTGTTATTCCATTTAACTGTATGCAGGTTGTGAACATTAACTAGGGATTTCATGGTGCTTGTACAAGTAAGAACAGGAAGATTCTGGTGGTTGGGTTAGAAGATGCACGCTTATAAAGTGCTAATGCTCTTCATGAAAATAGGAATTTGTAAAGAATGGCTCCAGTTCGTTCTATCCTAAATCAAATAACTTTCTGAAATGAAACAGAAAACTCTCTGTCCACCTGACTTTACCGTGACAAAATATTAGGCCTATCAGTTTCCATTATGATATCCAGTTATTCAGCAAGAGACATCTAGCTTGCAAAACTGAGATGTTTGAAGCTTGCCTGCCACATGTAATTTGAATGTAAACATTAGACTCAGTTGAATTTTATAGGTTGAATTTAATAGAAGGGTTCTCTGAGTGAGTTCTAATGAGTTCTCGAACATAATTCTCCACTATTTACCTGAATGTGTATGCACCATGCCACAGTGGTACTGCTTTCCTTATATTATGTGCTATCCCGCAGATGTGTTTGTCTGTGATGGCACCTTGTGGACTTTCCACTTTCGGTGCCATATTGTGCAGCGGGTCAATCGCAGCAAGCCAAGAATAGCTCTTCACAGTAAATGTAGTGGTAGTAAACAGAAGAGAAGCTTCCGAGAATACACTGTGGTGCAGGTGGCATTTCAGAAGAAATAGAATCTCAGTTTTGGAAATGTATCACTCACCTGATCAACTACCATTGTAACTGAAGCTACGTGCATCGAGTGACACAGGTTACACAGGGCTGTAACATGTTAGTGCCCTGTTTAAAAAAGTGCTATTATTTCCCAATGCCCAGTATAGCCTAAAACCTTGTTGTTCTTTAGGACTGACGGTGGTCCAACTCCAGACCAACCTAGAAGGGTAGTCTCGATTGATGAATACTCCTAATGAGTTTGGTGAAGGTACCTGACTAACAACACTAATCCCCTGAGTAGCTGCACTGGACCTGCATGACTGACTATTGCCCATTCCCCACGCTAATGATACAGAATCCCAGACCTCAAATGCCCCAGGTGACTGACTAATAACGTATAAGTCACTGGACTTATATCGGATGATGCATTTGATTTATTATGCCAGTACCTTCTGGCTGATGATATTTCCACACAACTTAACTGGCGACATCGCTCTTTGACTGACACAAGGCCACTTGGTTGAACCACATGCAATACGATGCTATGTAAACTGCTTTCACCTGCTGCAGATGTGTCATTGATATAGTACGGTGCCATATGTGAACTCCCCTTGACTGTTCACTGCTGGCCACATAGCAAGCTGGAAGAAAGTGAGGACTACAGATGCTGGAGATCAGAGTTGAGAGTGTGGTGCTGGAAAAGCACAGCAGGTCAGGCAGCATCTGAGAAGCATGAGAATCAATGTTTCACACATAAGCCCTTCATCGGGAATGCCTTCCCTGGTCGACTCATTGTCTCAGCCTGCTCCTGTCTCACTGAACTCATCTCTGCAAACCATTCCTGATGAAGGGCTTATGCCCGAAACTTCGATTCTCCTGCTGCTCGGATGCTGCCTCACCTGTTGCGCTTTTCTAGCACCACACTCTCGATCATAACAAGTTGACTGGCACTTGTCTGCAATAAAACACAAGGCAGGATAGAACAATAATGAGATTGTAAGTTCTAAATGATGTGGCAAGGTAAGGCACAGCAGAGATTCTGTGAGCAATCCAAACTATGTGAGAAGTGCACGAGCAAGCAAAGAGCCCTGAACTGCACTGGACTTATCGTAATGAGGTCAGCCAAGTGGACATCATAGAATATGAATTCCCTGATTAGGGAGCCCTGGCTGACAGATAAGACACCTGACACCCTGAGACCTGGCTCAGAGGGAGCTGGATCAGTGGCAAGGACTTTCCCATGTAAATAAAGAACGACTAGGTGATGGGAACAATCTCTGTGGAATTATTTCATCCACCTTACTCCAATGCATGGGATGGTATCTGACTATGCACAAGCAGTGTTACAATACAAGGTATCAATAATTCCAAAGTGTAGTATTAAACTGTATCCTGAGTGAACTGGAGATGTGCCCCAATGAGGGGGTGAGACTGGAACATGTCTGATGCTAACCTGTAGGGATGGGCAGTGCAGACAGCTGCTGATCACAGAGTGTGTCCTGCAATGTTGGGGATTGGACAAGCAAGTAGTGACCTGGAGCCAGCTGATACCTGCTCAACCTTTCGAGGTGGGAATTGTTGCTAGGAGAATAGCAAGCTGCATATAAATGAGGTGAGAATGACGAGATGTTAATGCATGAAAAATGAGCCTCTTGCCATTCACGAACAAGATTCTCATACCACCATTTAAACCTTGGGTGCAAAACCAGATCTTGTTGAAGAGTTTTTCCGATCTTGCGAAATTTGCCATTGCCCACAACCTTGAAACTGTTCTTTTGTATAAATACTTGTACAAAACACTTCCAAATCATTCAGCTTCTGCAACCTCAAACTGTTCTGTGATAGATTTTATTAGGTAACAGCTTTCATCGTGAGCTGTACTATTTAACAATATTTGCAACTAAATAAATAATTTCTGTACATGAACCAAAACTAGAATGAACTCAGAAGTTTGATAGTTCATCTCATTGTCATTTGACTAATTATTGCATTCCTAACCTTTTATCCAGCCATTTCCAGTTTTCTTTTTATCATGGAGTCTGCAACAAATGCATGATTGACCTGTAGAATCTGAAATATTACAGTTGGCAATGTAGGGTGAACAACAGCAGTTATTAAATCTACTATTTAATAGATGTATTAAATGATCAATCTGAAGGTTCATTAGCAATGCTTGAATTATTATCAGCAACAGTATGTGCAGCATGACCTAAATCATATCTTTATCAAAATTATATTTTACATAGGAGACAAGTAAATTTACCAGCCCACAAGTTTTTAAGCTGAGAGTGCTCTTTATTCTGATTACAAAACAATGCTGAATACTTTATATGTTACAGGAGGTTGTGCAGAAATGCAATGCAGCCAGAAATTTGTTATTTATCTATGATAAATGAAGGGTTACTTCAATTTATTCTTAGGAGTTTGTGCTACACCTGCATTCAAATCTAAATTTATGCAAATTAAAGAAGCTGGTCTGTACAAATGTATTTTGGTAGCCTAGAAACATCTAAATTTGACACTTTTTTCACTTTATCATATGCTTCTTAAAATAACACTGTTGGGGGGCAAAAACAGAGATTGTAAACTACAGACTTTTCCAATTCAACCATCTTTGAACAAAAATATATTTCAGCATGTAACAGTTGTCTAATTGTTACAGACAACCTCTGAATGATGAATACATAATTTGTGTTCAAGACTTCTAATCCAAAATCTACCTGATTACAATCAAGGTTCTTCTCATTCTGAAATTAAAGGTAAGTGAAGTTACAACATTTGCATTATGTGTCTAAAATGAAATCATGAAGTTAAAATGGCGAATTAGCATTGTCTGGTTTTGCTCTGCACCACCACCCCCTCCCAACCAGGAGTATTATTTAATCACATGCTAAGGCAGGATTTGGGTAACAAAAGTCCTTCATCAATTTTATCTGCTCCTTCCAGACCAGTCAGATCCTCTTTCCACTATTGCGGTGCCTACAAAGTAAATTACATGTTTGTGATAATGTAAAAAGAGGTATTTATTTTACTCTCATGGAACACTTGAAGGTTCCTCTAAGATTCTTTATGCATAATGTTATTCAATTGAGAAAATACACGATAATGGTCTGCTTCCAAAATAACTTAATAGAATTAGGCAAGGAAACAGAGGCAGGCAGCAAAGAGTGGCCAAAGTTCTTCAGAAATTCCATTTCGCTCAATTTTTTTGAGTAACTCGTGTAATGTATCACATGCAGAGATAATGAGATGAGATGCACTCGATTGCTCAAGGCATCTGCCGTGGGCAGGAGTGGTTATTCATCCATGCAATACACTCACTACCATTCTTTAACTTGAAATGGGAAAGTGGAAATAGGTACAGCCATTTATCCCCTTGAGCCTTTTCTGTTATTTAATGAAATCATGCTGATCTGCCACCTAACTCCATTTAGCCACCTTTGGCTTGAATACCTTTATATAACAAAAGTCCTTCATAGATTTAAAATCTAGAACTGATCTAGCATTAATTATCATTTGCGAAGAAACTGCCAAACCTCAGCAGTCAGCTTGTATAGAAGTATTTCCTAATTACACTCCCAAAAGACTGACAATAATTATAATCGTATGTATTATCTCATAGTGGAAATAATTTCTATCTACTCTGCTTGTTCCAATTAATTCCTTGAAAATGTCTATTAACTTACCACATTTGATGCTGATCATATAGAAAACCCCCAATCCAACTTTTGTTCCACTATATTGACCAATAATATGTTGGAAATTCACTCTTTATGAACTTGGTGCTGCAATGTTTGATGCTGCAAACTGATGTTTCACAAGGCCCTCACAAAGTATTATATCTTTTAATTGCAATGTATTAATGCAGACTAAATTCAAGAATGCAGTCAAAGTTCCTCTGGGTCTTGTTCATTATGATCCTGAGAAATGGAGCATCCCATTTTTCCTTCCTAAGCCATTTCGCTAAAAAGCAGCAGTGTGCAGTTCATTTATGCATAATTTTCTCATTTGTTGCATCTCAACTTCTAGGGAGATAGAGTCCAAATCACTAATTTAGGTCCACTAAGCAAATTGGACTCAAAATGCACATGAAATTGGGCTGTTTATATTACAGTTCAAGTTGCCCCTCAAGTTAATTTGTACAATTTTCTTTCCATTAAACAGTACAATCTGGCACCCAATAGAATTCTTAGCTTTTCATTAAAAAACAACCCATGATTCATTTAAGAGTGATAATCTAATCCAGTTTTATTACTGAACCTAGAAATAGAATCATCAGCAAAAATGAGTATTTCTATTAATTCTGACAAAAGGCTTCATCCTGAATAGTTTACTCCATTTCTCTCTCAGCAGATGCTACACTACCCAAGTACTTCCGGAATTTTCTGCTTCTATTTCAGATAGCCAGCATTTGCAGTATTTTACTTTGAAATGAGGATGTCCAGTCACCAAGTTATTAGCTATCAGTGTTAAAATCACTGATAAAAAGGAACTAAACTGAATCATCAAATAGTTTATTGTCTTTACTAGTTAGTTTCTCAGTAAACTAAATATTTTTGAGCATCTAGGAAATGCTGAACCAGTCACAAATATTGCAAAAAAAAAACAGAATGCAAGTGATTTAGAACCTAAAACTTCTCAATATTTTGGTTCAGCAGGTTGAATTTGAATCTGGTTGTAAAATAAGAAAAAGAGGAAGCTGTGCAATGATAATCAAATTCACTCTGGAACAACTGCTCATAATAAATAAACTGTACAAGGTGGTCATTAACTATCCAAGTGATCACAACTACTTTGAACATCAAAACAAAACTGTTCCTGCCAAACAATACATTACAATTTATTATTTAGGACCTGTAAAATTTAAATCTGTTTTGAATTCATACACTTATACTATAGTTCAACTACTTTAGATGGGTCAGTTTTTGTCCAGTGTGCGCAGGATGGTTTCCTGACATAGTATGTGGACAAGCCAACAAAGGGTGAGGCCACATTGGATTTGGTACTGGGTAATGAACCTGGCCAGGTGTTAGATTTGGACATAGGTGAGTACTTTGATGATCGTAACCACAATTCGGTTATGTCTACTTTAACGATGGAAAGCGGTAAGACTATATCGCAGGGCAAGAGTTATTCCTGAGGGGAAAGGCAATTACGATGCGATTAGGCAAGATTTATGATGCATAGGATGGGGAAGGAAACTGCTGAGAATGGGCACAATTGAAATGTGGAGCTTATTCAAGGAACAGCTACCATATGTCCTTGATAAGTATGTACCTGTCAGGCAGGGAGGAAGGGGTCAAGCAAGTGAACCGTGGTTTACTAGAGAAGTTGAATCTCTTGTCAAGAGGAAGAAGGTGGCTTATGTTGGATGAGACAAGAAGGCTCAGTTAGGGTGTTTGAGAGTTACAAGTTAGCTAGGAAAGACCTAAAGAGAGAGCTAAGAAGAGCCAGGAGGGAACATAATAAATGTCGTTGGCAGACAGGATCAAGGAAAAACCTAAAGCTTTCGATAGGTATATCAGGAATAAAAGAATGACTAGCCAAAGATTAGGGCCAATCAAGGACAGTAGTGGGAAGGTGTGCATGGAATCCGAGAAAATGGGGAAGCATGAAATGAATATTTTTCATCAGTATACACACTGGAAAAAGACAATGTTGTCGAGGAGAATACTGAGATACAAGCTTCTAGACTAGATGCGATTGAGGTACACAAGGAGAAGATGTTAGCAATTCTGGAAAGTGTGAAAATAGATAAGTTCTCTCAGCTGGATGGGATTTATCCTAGGATTCCCTGGGAGGAGATTGCATAACCTTTGATCTTTATGTCGTCATTGTTTACAGGAATAGTGCCACAAGACTGGAGGATAACAAATGTTGGCCCCTTGTTCAAGAAGGGGCATAGAGACAGCCCTGGTAATTATAGACCAGTGAGCCTTACTTTGGTTGTGGGTAAAGTGTTGGAAAAGGTTATAAGTGATAGGATTTATAATCATCTAGAGAGGAATAAGTTGCTTACAGATAGTCAACACGGTTTTGTGAACCTCACAATCATGATTGAGTTCTTTGAGATGGTGACCAAACAGGTGGATGAGGGCAAAGCTGATGATGTGATGTATATGGATTTCAGTAAGGCGTTTGATAAGGTTCCTCACAGTAGACTATTGAGAAATCACCAAGGCATGGAATTAAGGGTGATTTAGCTGTTTGGATCAGAAATTGGTGATCTGAAAGATGACAGAGGATGATGGTTGATGGAAAATGTTCATCCTGGAGTTTAGTGTACTGCAAGGATCTGTTTTGGGGCCACTGCTGTTTGTCATGTTTTAAAATTACCTGGATGAGGATGTAGAAAGATGGGTTAGTAAATTTGCGGATGACACTAAAGTTGGTGGAGTTGTGAATAGTGCCGAAGGATGCTGCAGGTTACAGGGGGACATAAGCTGCAGAGCTGGACTGAGAGGTGGCAAATGGAGTTTAATGTGGAAAAGTGTGAGGTGATTCACTTTGGAAGGAGAACAGGAATGCAGAGTACTGGCCTAATGGTAAGATTCTTGGTAGTGTAGATGAGCAGCGAGATATCCGTTTCCATGTACATAGATCCCTGAAAGTTGCCACCCACGTTGATAGTGTTGTTAAGACAGCGTGTTAGCTTTTATTGGTAGAGAAATTCAGTTTCAGAGCCACGTGGTCATGCTGCAACTGTACAAAACTCTGGTGCGTCCACACTTGGAGTATTGTGTACAGTTCTGGTCACTGCATTATAGGAAGGATGTGGAAGCTTTGGAAAGGGTGCAGGGGAGATTTACTAGGATGTTGTCTGGTATGGAGGAAGGTCTGATGAAGAAAGGCTGAGGGACTTGAGGCTGTTTTTGTTAGAGAGAAGGTTGAGAGGTGACTTAATTGAGACATAGAAGATAATCAGAGAGTTAGATAGGGTGGATAGTGACAGCCTTTATCCTTGGATAGTGATGGCTAGCATGAGGGGTGATAGATATAGGATAGATATCTGAGGTAGATTCTTTACTCAGAGGCGTGGAACGCACTGCCTGCAACAGTAGTAGACTCGCCAACTTCATGGGCATTTGTATGGTCATTGGATAAGCATATGGATGAAAGTAGCTATATATCCTACACTATTCTATCAGATTGGTTCCAGGTTGGCACAACATCGAGGATCGAAGGGCCTGTACTGTGCTGTAATGTTCTATTTCTCCAATTCAAAGAAAGAAATCTGGAAATATAAGATAGTTCATCAACTGAAGAGAAAGATCAACATTTCAAGTGTGCCCATCGGAACTGGTGAAACATTTTGTATGAACTATTAACCTCAAATTCAAAATGATGTCCAATCTACTCTCAGCCACGATTGTATTTATTTTTCTATCATTTATTCATTATTAGTTTTATCATGAGGCATATTGTATAAGCTGCAAAGGATATTTAATACCTGAGAGGCTTATCTTCTTTCAGAATATCCAGGCCTTAACATTTTTTTTTAAAAAGCCCATCCCATTTACATACCTGTTATTTGCCAAGAGACCAGGCATTCCCTGCTACTAAGAGATGGGCGAGTGATTTTGTTGCCATCAATGGTAATTGCGAGTAACTTCTGTCCTGCCAAATTCTCCTGTCCCATGGAAACAACCCCAGTCACTGAGTGCCTTCCTGAATAATGCAGTTAGCACTGAGTATGACAGAAAAATTAAAACTACCCAACTCAGCAACAGTTCTGTTCTCTTTCAGCACTTGAACATACAATATCATTACTGGACCCTATACAAGTATGCTGCATGTTTTATGAATTTGTCATCAAATATATGATCCCTTTCGTAACTCTGTTGTGCTTTTGCGTCATTTTTAACATTTTGTACTTATTTTCCAGTCACAAAGCATAGCAGGGACACACCCTTCTCCCTAATGCTGGATTTCATCCTTGTGCTACTGATCATAATTGACATTATAAATGTAAAGCAACTTATGAAATTCAAAAAAAAAAGGTTTTCAATGCGTAAGTTTTCCAAGCCCTGTAATAAAGCAATAAATTTGAGGATGTTTTCTCATGTTGTTTACATTTACCTTCACTTGGAAATAGACTCAAATGTCTCAGGAACGTTTTCTTGTCTGCAAATAACTGGTGACAGCGCAGATGGAAGTACAAAGTGAATGTATTTGCTAAAATTTGTAGACTGTACTTCTCATTTAAAGTATTCTTTCAGCTTTTGAATTAATTGTTGTAATGTTAAATAAGATTCTACGTATAATCTTTACAATCCAAATGAGTGGGCTACAGCAGTTTCATTAAATATAAACACAACATAGAGGACCGCTCATTAATTTTTCAGAACTTACAACTATAACTACTCCTACAATTACACCCAGCAGTAAAGGAAAGTGTTTCAGATTAGCATGCACCATCTTTCAACGTATTGCTGTGTTCAAAATAATTGACATGACTCTCATTACTTCAATGTTGCAAGAAAGGATAAACAAAATGTCTTATCCAGTTAAGTCTCCAAGGTATATAAATAAATGATTAAAGCTTGGTGTGTGCAAATGTTCATTCCCTGTAATGCCTAAAAGTTTGAGGGAGGATCTGATATAGAGTTAACAACTTGGATTTTCCACAAACAAGTCATCGCATTTACTCAAAGCTGAAAACTGATCAGACTATATCTATACATGATGTATGAAATGGTGGATCAGCAAAACGTCATTCAGCTGCATTAAATAAAACAGCAAATACTATTTACGGATAGTATGTTTCAAACTTTTATGCATCTTCTTTTGTTCAGGTTCATCTGAATTTGGATCAACATACAGAATGCTGGAGAAACTCAGCAGGTCAGGCAACACCTGTGGAGACTGACACAGAGTTAAGGTTGATATGGCTGTTTTTCAAAATAGCAGTAAAGTTTGGATTCCAATAGTATTTGTACTATTGGTTGAATCCATGCTCTCAATATATGACAAGACATTCTGGAGTTTATAATGGTAATGCATGTAAATATTTAAGTAATGCAAATGATCAAATATTAATTGTACAATAGAGGCAAAAGGAACGCTGAGCAGTTCCTTTCATTTACAGTTTAAGAAAGATTAGATTAGATTACATTACAGTGTGGAAACAGGCCCTTCGGCCCAACAAGTCCACACCGACCCGCCAAAGCGCAACCCACCCATACCCCTACATTTACCCCTTACCTAACACTCCGGGCAATTTAGCATAGCCAATTCACCTGACCTGCACATCTTTGGACTGTGGGAGGAAATCGGAGCACCCGGAGGAAACCCACGCAGACACAGGGAGAACGTGCAAACTCCACACAGTCAGTCGCCTGATGAGGGAATTGAACCCGGGTCTCTGGTGCTGTGAGGCAGCAGTGCTAACCACTGTGCCACCGTGCCGCCCACAAATACTTTATCTTGTTAACAATTAGTTCTATGGAAAGGAAAAAGTTCTTTTATTTCTTTCATAATCAGAAACAAATCCCAGTAATTCTAGACCTGTGACCTTCACAATCTGGATATATGTGAGGTATTGTATTTTGGTACAACAAGGGTAGGGTTGATACATTTAATGGTAGGGCCTTGGGTAGTGCTGTAGAACAGAGGGACCTAGGGGTTACATTGGGTACATAATTCTTTGAAGCCTGCATCACATAAAGACAGGGGGATGGTTAAAATGGCCTTTAGTACTCTTGGAGGAGAAAGTGAGGTCTGCAGATGCTGGAGATCAAAGTTGAAACTTTATTGCTGGAACAGCACAGCAGGTCAGGCAGCATCCAGGGAACAGGAGATTCGACGTTTCGGGCACAGGCCCTTCTTCAGGAATGAGCAGAGAGTGTTCAGCAGGAGAAGATAAAAGGTAGGGAGGAGGGACTTGGAGGAGGGGAGTTGGAAATGTGATAGGTGGAAAGAGGTCAAGGTGAGGGTGATAGGTCGGAGTAGGGTGGAGGCGGAGAGGTCAAGAAGAAGACTGCAGGTCAGGAAGGCGGTGCCGGGCTGGAAGGATCCGGCTGAGACAAGGTGGGGGGAGGGGGGATGAAGAAACTGGTGAAGTCCAAGTTCATCCCCTGCGGTTGGAGGGTTCCCAGTCGGAAGATAAGACGCTCCTCCTCCGACCGTCGGGTTGTTGTGGTTTGGCGGTGGATGAGTCCAATGACCTGCATATCCTCGGTGGAGTGGGAGGGGGAGTTGAAATGCTGTGCCACAGGTTGGTTGGGTTGGTTCGTCCGGGTGGCCCAGAGGTGCTCCCTGAATCGCTCCGCAAGTTAACAGACCCCAGCACCAAGGATATATTTCCCTCCCCTCCCCTATCAGCTTTCCGTAGAGACCACTCCCTCCGCGACTCCCTTGTCAGATCCACACCCCCCACCGACCCAACCACCACTCCCGGCACCTTCCCTTGCAACCGCAGGAGGTGCAACACTTGCGCCCACACCTCCCCCCTCACTTCTCTCCAAGGCCCCAAGGGAAACTTCCATATCCGCCACAGATTCACCTGCACCTCCACCCACATCATCTACTGCATCCGCTGCAGCCGGTGTGGCCTCCTCTATGTTGGGGAGACAGGCCGCCTACTTGCGGAGCGATTCAGGGAGCACCTCTGGGCCACCCGGACGAACCAACCCAACCAACCTGTGGCACAGCATTTCAACTCCCCCTCCCACTCCACCGAGGATATGCAGGTCATTGGACTCATCCACCGCCAAACCACAACAACCCGACGGTCGGAGGAGGAGCGTCTTATCTTCCGACTGGGAACCCTCCAACCGCAGGGGATGAACTTGGACTTCACCAGTTTCTTCATCCCCCCTCCCCCCACCTTGTCTCAGCCGGATCCTTCCAGCCCGGCACCGCCTTCCTGACCTGCAGTCTTCTTCTTGACCTCTCCGCCTCCACCCTACTCCGACCTATCACCCTCACCTTGACCTCTTTCCACCTATCACATTTCCAACTCCCCTCCTCCAAGTCCCTCCTCCCTACCTTTTATCTTCTCCTGCTGAACACTCTCTGCTCATTCCTGAAGAAGGGCCTGTGCCCGAAACGTCGAATCTCCTGTTCCCTGGATGCTGCCTGACCTGCTGTGCTGTTCCAGCAATAAAGTTTCAACTTTAGTACTCTTGCCCTCATTGCTCAGTCCTTTGAATACAGCAGTTGGGAAGTCATGTTGAGTTTGTACAGGACATCGATGAGACCTCTTCTGGAATAAAGTACTCAGTTCTGGTCACTCAGTTATAGGAAATATATCATTAAACTGGAGAGACATCAGAAGATATTTACCAGGATGTTGCCAGGTATGGAAGGTTTGAGTTATAAAGAAAGGCTGGAAGGGCTGGGACTTTTTTCCATTGGAGTATAGGAGGTTGAGAGGTGACCTTATAGAAATTTATAAAATAATGAGAGGTATATATGGGGTTAATGGGAGTTGTCTTTTCCTTAGGGTGGGGGATTTCAAGACAAGGGGGCATATTTTTAAAGTGAGTAGAGAGAGATTTTCAAAAAATGAGGGGCAGTTTTTCTTTTTACACAGAGGGTGGTTTGTGTGTGGAATGAATTTCCTGACAAAGTGGTGGATATAAGCACAGTTACAACAAACAAAAGACATTTTGACAAGTACAAGAATAGAAAAGGTTTGCAACGATATGTGCCAAGAGCAGGCAGATGGGACTAGTTTAGTTTGGAATGACATTAGGCATAGACTAATTGGACCAAAGGATCTGTTTTTGTTCTGAATGACTCTATGATACAAGAAGCTGAGAAGCTGAATAAACCAGGCCTACCTAGATGTTCTGGAGATTAGAAGGATGAGTAGTGAATTCATTGAAACATATACATTCTAAAGAGGAGTTAACACGGAGACAATATGCACTTGACTGGGAATTCCAGAGTGCAGTCACCTTGGCACAATGTTAGGAGAATCGGTCAATCAATTTAGGGCTGAGGTGGGGAGAAATCAGGCATTCATTGGAGTTTTCTAACCCTAGAGACTGCTCCATCACTGTGTATATTTAAGGCTAAGACAGATATATTTTTGGTTTCTAACATAATTAATGGATACAAAGAATGTGCAGGAAAATATAGTTGAGACAGAAGAGCAGCTATGATCACATTAAATGGCAGAGCAGGCATAAAGGACTGGGCAGTTATAATCTAAATTACTATGATTTTAAGTCAGTTTGTGAAATTATGTTCCAGGTGGTTTTTCAATACTGTAGTCCCCCCGAATCCACGGGGGATACGTTCCAAGACGTTCGGCAGAAGCCCAAAACCGTGGATTGTAGCGAACCCATTCATTTCAATGGGAAATGTACCATCCCCCCAGACCCAGTCTCTTGTCCCAGAAGGTTCCTAGAATATGCTCAGGCCATGGTGAACCGTGGGTAACTGTGACTGTGGAAAACGATTCCGCAGATACAGGGGTAGCCCTGTATTCACAACTGATCATATTGATCTTGGGTCTCTGAAGAGGTTCATTCTCAGTCACTTCCAGAGAGGGAGAGGGCCTTATAACAAGTGGTAAAAAGGCAGGGAATTTTTTTTGAAAATAGTAAAAAATACTGTACTAAGCTTGCATCATTGTAAAAATGTGATGCAAATTGTGACAAATTTCATTGTTATTCTTATTCGAAGCAGATTCTGACTAAAATACATATACAAAGAACCTTTAACATAATGTTAGACCAATATTTTCAAAAGAGACAAATGTCTGCACAATGCAGATATGTATGCATCTAAACTGCTCACATATGTACTTGATTCATTCTGATTTACATATCAGTAATGGGTTGTAATGGAACTCTTTTGATGATTCAGAAACCGGTAACAAATTAATTATTTTTTTATTTGTAGTTGCTGATGCACGGTACATTTTATCATTCCAAAATCAATATAGAGTTACTTGAATACATATTTATCTCACAATAACAAATGCATTGGGTTAATGACTAACTGGTTAAGTAAATTGTGTTAACTGGTTGCAGGTGTCTACTAGGCTAAAACCACAAAGGGTGGAGCAATAAGAATGATTTGGCCTTGGAAACCTGCTCCATCCAGTGATTCTGCATAATTATTCTAATCCAGACTACACTCACCACTTATGAACCTTTGCATTATGTAAATCAACAAATTATTTTAAATAGGTTAACATTTTTGTTAGGAGCAATATTAGACAAACATCCGGCCTGCATAATTGCTAGTACTGGTTACATTATTTCAAGTTTAAATTCTTTCCCAATCTGCCTGGCATTTACTAACTTTTTTTTCTTCTGAGATTCTATTCCACTTTGCTAATTGCCTGCAAGCAAAATCCATAACCTTGACTGTTTCTTATGCTTCAGTACAGAAAGACAGCCAGTTAGGACCAGAACTGAAGCCACTCTTGACACATGTTTGTATTGATTTAGAGTTACACATACATATACCTCACAATCACAATTTTAGTGGGTTTTTTTTTAAGGGATCACATGACTTTCTAAGTACTACATCTTCATTCAAGTAAGCTCAATTCAAATAAAATTGTCAATTTCCCTTTTGATAAAAATTAGAGTTAACATGTGTAACCACATTTCAAAATAAGTTAAATCAAAGACTCTCAAATTCTGTACAAAATATTACAAGATGCCCCTCCTCTATGTCCTTATAGATTTCCATTTTTAAAGCAAGACGTTGAAGACTCACATGCACTCTTTATATTTAAGAGACTTGCTCTCTTCCGGCATTATTTGTTTCAAGCCAGCAATCATGGACACCCAGAAAACTGGGTAATTGACCTTTGGATGTGATCGTTCTGACTTATGTTTAAATCAGAGTGGTGCTGGAAAAGCACAGCAGGTCCGGCAGCATTGGAGGAGCAGGAAAATCCATTGATGAAGGGCTTTTCCCCGAAACGTTGATTTTCCTGCTCCTCAGATACTGCCTGACCTGTTGTGCTTTTCCAGCACCACTCTGATCTAAACTCTGGCTTCCAGCATCTGCAATCCTCACTTTACTAATCACTTGCATAACCACAATTTATTCCTCACTTTACTAGTTTCTGTTCCTCAGGACATGAATTACATGACAAATGACTAATTCAGGTGCAAGCTGCTTATTTCCTTCTTCCAGCTGCTTAGAGTAAGGGATTTTGAAATTTAGTTTGAACTCTCTTGAGGAATGAACCTTCATGATTTACTTGTCACGCTTGGCAACTGTCGTCTCATGTATCAACTGAAGTTTATAAGGTAGTCTCAAAATATAATTGTCTCTTTAAATTTAGGTGAATGAAGGGGTCATATGACCTGTTCTGTACTCTGCCTGACAGTAAGCCTGGATATGATTGTTAGAAAGCAAAGAAAATTTAGATTACACACACAATCAATCAGTAGCTTTGGCAAAATCTGTAGAAAGAGAAAAACAGAGTTAATATTTCAAGTCTGACAAAGTTCTGAAGAAGAATCATACCAGATTGGATATGTTCTTTCCTTTTCTCTCTCCACAGATGCTGCCAGATCGGAGTTTCTTCAGTGTTCTCTGTAATGGTTTCAGATTTCCATCATCTACAATATTTTGCCCTTATTCAAGTAGAAAACTTAGCTTGTTTTACTGAGAAGGAGATGGAAGGTACTTGTGCTTAGAGACAGTGATGGCAGTGAACCATGAGCAGACAATGAGTCTCCCCAAGTTTAAGAAAAGTTCTCTGGATATTGAATTGTAAACAATGGTGCTGTTACTGATCCATTTATTCCCATGATCAATTTTAATTGGGCTCAAGGAAAACTAATTAGTATTTTTACTTAGATACAAAGCTTGGAGTTCTTTTGGTGCAATGTTAGCGTCTTCACCTCTGAGTGAAAAAGTCTCAAATTCAAGTCCGACCTGCTCCAGAGATGTATCATAATATCCCTGAACAGGCTAATTGGAAAATATCTACATACAAAGCTAGACTGCTTTTCATTATATTGAATAAGAGAGTAGAAGACAACCTTTACTTTCAGTTTATGGACATCACTATAAACTCATCAATATTACAGATAAACAGCAATGTTTTCGAGTATTAGCCTGCTAAAGGATAGACAACATGAAATAGAAGCAGTCAGGTCTGCATTGTACGTAGAGAAAATGCAGGCTCGATCATTCACCAGGCAGAATGTGGGTGGAAACATTGGCTCAGATTGAAGACTAAGTTCATGAAGATTTAAAGAAGCCTGGAAGGTTTGTCTACTTTGTCGTGAGACGAAGGAATCTACAGCACAATCCTCACAGGGAAAAGCAGTTCTAGAATTAGAAGTTACCCAGCTGGAAAAGTAGAAAGGAAACAAGCTATTTGGAGTTAATAACTCTAGACTGGTCCCTGGCAGATAAATTGACCACTTCAGGGAAATGTAATGTATAACCAGATTTTCAGATTGTGTGAAAAGTTAATCTGGAGTTTTCTTTTTATGGTTTAAAATGTAAATTACTCATACAACAAAATGTTTGTTTCATTATTTATCACAATAAAATATTTAATATGCTAAATCATAATGTATCATTGTTTCAGTTCTAAACCCGAAGCTCAAATTTCTCTTTGAGTGTGATCAGTCTCTGTGGACATCATAGGTCGTACTTCCCAACTTATAACCTGTTAATCCCTGTGTATAAAGCATTCAAATGTGCAGGAAAAAAATGAACTAGTTGCAAGACTATATAGTGAAGAAAGGTTATCGCAACAAACAAACAAACAAGCACAGTACTTGCATGCATAAACTAATATATAGGAACCATGACCTGCAAACATCTGGATTGAATGCTTTCTGTGTACCCCTGATACCCAGATATCTGCTCCATTTTTAAATTAACCTGTTTCAAAATGTTATAACATACCATCACAGCTATCACATGGTGGGACTTGAACACAGACCCACTGACTCTAAATTGCAGTCTGTTTTATCAATTAAACGTTCATGAAAGATTTCCTCAATCAATCACAATTTTCTTCCAGTGTCCATTGTTCATGATTGTGATATTCATATTTATATATATTCCTCTGAGTTCATAAGTGGCAAATTCCTCTCCAGTGCCAGAAAATCTTGTGTTGCACCAAGTCTCATCCCGATCAATGTTTTCCTAATTTGCTCAGTAGTAACCATTTAATATCCCTAAGTGTTATTGTAGTAAGACTAATTCAGCTGCCACACCTACAAAATGTTGAACAGAAGTGTTTGTGTTTCTCCCATGCCTTTAGTGATTGAGGTGTTGTAAATTTAAAGTGATGGATCAATGGAAAGCTTACATAGGATATTTGCACTTCACCAAAATTGCAACAAGTCAAAAAGCATGAGCTCACTCACACGTGTTAAGTTGTGCTTTGGAATAGATGAGGAGGGCCCCATGCAAACAGGTTTGCCTCAAAACATGTTCTTTGTCAGAAAACTCAATGAAAACACAATGACTGAATAAAAATAGAAAAAAATGCTTTTGTTCTTCTCAATTTGTTTACATCTTACAATGGCCTGACCTAGAGCAGCAAAAGACATTGGGAAATGTTGGTAATTAGCTCTGATAAAACTCAGGAATTCTTTTTACTTGTTTAGCATGCTGTCTTTGAGTTGACTGAGACACAGTCTGCCATACCTGGTAAGTTTTTTTTAACATGGTCTAACTCTACTCTGATTAGTTGACATGGTCACATGTCAAGTTGACAAGAGTTCAGCTAATTACCAGCTCAGTTACTGGTCTGGAATTTCAATTAATCACTCATACAGTTTAATTGGATTCCCCATTCTGCTGGCAGGAATAGCTGAGAATTTCAACACAGCCAGAGTTTCCAGTTATTGGATTTTGACTCATGGCACAATTTTACTGGAATCTCTTCCTTTCAAGTCATATACCTTTCATCAACCTCAATTGCAACTTTTGGGAGGTCATCAATGCAATTTCTAATTTGATTTTTCTCTCTTGTGCCGTATCAGATAATGCTAATGATATCTGTTGATCAACTGAGAAACATCAGATTTTGTTGTTATGTAGATATTCCGCCTAGCCTCAACATCCTTGGGAAAAGACACCTGCTAATCAACTTATCTATACCCCTCATTATCTTATAAACATCGATAAGGTCACCTCTCAACCTCCTCAGCTCCAGTGAGAAAAGTCCCAGCCTCTGCTTATAACTCCAATGCCCCATTCCCAACAACATCCTGATAAATCTCTTCTGAACCCTTTCTAGTTTAATAGTATTCCTCCTATAACAGGGCAACCAGCTTTATGTTACTGAAGAAAGGATAACCAAAACAGCATCATGTATCAAGCTTAATATTGATCTGTATAATGCTACTTTACCTTGCTCTAATGTCTAATCCAATATCCTCCACATGCACCCTAACACGGAAATGATCTTACTGGTAGGCACTTCACATTTATCACCAGCTTACACAGCATCAATGTTCACCTTCAGATTATTTTCCTGCATAGACTCCATAATAAATATTTTTTCACATTGCACTGCTGTTTATTATCAGCTCCTCATTGTATTCTCTGAAATTTCCTCAGACTCCAACGACTACTGTCAATCATTCTTTTGCAATAATTGCCTGCTCTGCCTTTAGTTATGAATCAGCCAGACCAGAAGTATCACAATAATCTATACAGAAAACACAAAATGTAACTGTTTGAGAAGTAACCTATAGAACACATTTTCAGGATCAGAGTTTAGGTTGGTCTATGCACAAAATGATTTGGTTGAGGCAGCACAATGCACAAAAATAACATTAGTTTAATATTTACTTCAATTATAAAATGCTACAGTTCAGACTGCATCAGAGAAGAATGCTGAGCATCTGACTGGATGGCTGCTTGATGATCAAGAAATTTCAAAACAAAAATTGTCTGCTAATACTACTTCATTTATCCTGAAATTCAAGATGGTCTGTATTTTGAAGGCTTGATATTTAGCATTTTCTGAATAGTTGAGTTTTGAATAATTGCGGAAACAATTGATAATTTCAAGTTCTGTGGAGATACCCAGATTTCTTTTTTGAAAAGGTCAATGAAAAGTCACATTTTTACCTCTATTTTTCAAAACTGATATTTCTTGGAACCCCCCATGGTTTCAGCTCATTCCTGGACTTGCTTGGAGATAATCTGTCTGGTTTGTAACAGTTATTGTGACTGAACAGGCAGTCGGAGTTTGGTTTGGTTTTCAGTTGAGGGAGGCCTGGCGAAGAATAAACTATTCAGCTCAGCTTTCCTGTTTCTGAAGCACCTTTGGTGTGAATCCAGTTACTGTGCTCTTGAAGGGCAACTGAAAGATTTCTCCTTGCTTTGTTTCATGACCAAGTTGTGTCTAGCAAGACTCCAGAAACAACTGCTGCGTATAGTGACTTGTTCCAGAATGCCAGGTGATTAGTCACTTGAATATTTCACACCTTATTGTTTTGGTTCTCTGAAGAACTAACCATTATGAGCCATAATTATTTGTCTCCCCCCAACCCCCAAACCCTCCAAATTGAATCTCTGCAGGGGGAAAATCCTCTTTCTGTCTTTAATGAGTGTGTGTCTTTTGGGTTATTTAAAGGCATAACAAATTCTGTACCTTTGTGGAATTCTGCACCTTTGGTTAACAAATCTAAAGTTCTTGATTTATTATAAAATAAACCTGTTTGATAGATCTTTTCAGTTGAAGTCTAATATTGTAAAAGAATACAATTTCCAACTTGGTCCAATATAATGGTATAAGACCATTATATTTATGTTGTGAGCCTATAGAAAGACAGTGCACTCTCCTATTTTGATCATAATAACATTAGGACTTGCAGAGGGATACCTAACACTGGTAACATATAACTGGAAGTGAGGTAATGATGTTTGGAAATGGATGAAAGGAAAGGCACCAGGTTTCTAGTGGATATTTAAACCAAAATAGTTTTGGCAGCTGCCAACATTTTCTGAAGATGGGAAATTTATGGTTTACAGAAAATGAAATTTCATTAGAGGAATAAGGGGAAGTAGTAGTAAGGCAGGAGAAATAAGTGAAAAAAAAGGAATATTGACTTTGAAAGCTGGAACAGAAAAAGGAGAATGCCTCAGATTCCAAGGGACTTCCGTTTTCCACTTTTTCAAAAAGATAACCAAATCAAAATGGCCATTGCTCATGCAAAACAGGTTGTGAGGTAATAACGCTTGTGAGGTTTTTGTGTTGCTTTCTGAGGAGGCTTCTCTAGATTACAAGGTGGCAAAAATGGCTATTCTTGGTGCATGCAGGTTGATCCCTGGCAGATTTGTAGATCATTTGGAAGAATTCAGCAAAATAATTTTCACCATTTGAAGCAAGTGGTAACGTTGGAGGCGACATGTGACATCATTAGGGAAATAATTCTCTGAAAAGGATTTCAAAATTTTCTTCCCCATTAGTAATAGTATGCATAGAGAACCAGAAGCTTGCAACAGCAAGATAGGCAGCTGATCCACATATTCAAACACTTCTACTATCACACTCAGAGAATCACAGAATTGTTACAGTGAAGGAGGATGGTATTTGGCCCATAATCTCTACACTCGCTCCCTGAGTATTTCAAATTCCTGTTAATCCCTTGCTTTTTCCACAAATTCCTGAATATTGTTTCTATTTAAATATTTATCCAATGACCTCCAAAATACCTCAACAGGAGCTGCCGCCACTACACTTGCCGACAATGCTTTCCATACCCTATCTACTCGAGGCTAGAGAGTGACAGAGTGATAGAAAGGCACATAGCTGGGCATGAGAAAGGACAGCTGGAACATCATGGAATCTCCACCTCAGTCAAAAGTCATCCCCGAATGCTAAAGTATTTGCACATCCAAAAAGGTGGGACACCACTGTGTAGAATGCTGGATGTTGCTGGGTACACAAAGTCAATGGAAAGAAAGCAGGCCTGACTGAGCGTACTACTACTGCTGAGGGCCAAATACAAACACTGCTATGTATGCAGGAGAGGCAAACAAGATACCAAAGAATTACAGGGCGTTCTTGTCAAAAGGAAAAAGCACCTCCTTTGCTCCTCAAATGTCACTGGTAAACTTGTAATTACACTGAAGGATATAATAATCACTCATAATTCCTTTTCTGGGGCAAGGCGTAACTTTTCCTCTAAATAGCATTGGATGTTGAGGTTTTGGAAAGTGGCATTGGCAGGGTGTATTTCACAATATCTTTGGTTGGTAGCGCCTGAAATGTGATCTAACGTCTGTGACTGAAACTGTTGTGGATATCTACAGTTTACCCATAGATAGAACTGACCGATTTCCAGGGATTAATTTGGCCAGAGTGAAATTCACTTTCTCACGTGGTCACTGAAAGACCAAGTGAGGTCAAGGAAATTAAGCAATTACAGGAAATAGGTGACAGAAGTTTTCCTTCACATGTGGCAACTTAAGCAAGGCTAAACAAGTTCACAATCAGAGATAAAATTGACACCACGCGTAGATATTTGGCTAGCTGAAACTTGCTTTGGTAATTTGGATAATCTGAAGGAAATATTCAATAAAGCATCTCTGATCAAAGCAATTCAGAGTTCCAGAAAGTAGCACAATTGGCTCCAACTGAAGCTGAAGCAAAGGGATTTCTGGATTGCTACTGTGTTGAAAATGGGATTCTAATGAGGAAGTAGAGATCTTCTCATGCCTGAGGCAAAGAGTGGACGGCAGTTACCAAATAGTAGTACCAGCCAAATATCATCATAAAATATTAAGGATAGCCACATGAGGGCAGGACTTCTAACAAATTCTTTGTGGGATGGGAGTATTGCTGGCTGGCCAGTATTTCTACTCCATCCCTAGTTGCTCTTGAGAAGATGGTGGTGAGCTGCCTTCTTGAAACATTGCAGTCCACCTGATGTGGGTTGACGCACAATGACCTTCGGGACGGAATTCTGGGATTTTGACCCAGGGACAGTGAAGGAATGGTGACATACTTCCAAGTAAGGATGGTGAGTGGCTTGCAGGGGAACTTGCAGATGGTGGTGTACCCATGTACCTGCTGCCCTTGGCCTTCTGTGTGTAAGTGGTCATGGGTTTAAAAGATGCTATCTAAGAGTCTTTGGTGAACTTCTGCAGTGCATCTTATAGATAGTATACACTGCTGCTTCTGTGCATCGGTGGTGGAATGGAATGGATACTTGTGATGTAGGACCAATTAATTGGACTGCTGTGTCCTGGATGATAGCAAGCTTCTTGAATGTTGTTGAAGCTGCAATCTTCCAGGCAAGTGGGGAATATTCCATCACACTCCTGACTTGTAGATGATGGAGAGTGAAGTCAGGAGGTGAGTTACTCACCGCAGTGTTCCTAGCCACTGACCTGCTCTTGTTGCCACTGTGTTTGTATTGTGGGTCTGGTT
Organism: Chiloscyllium plagiosum; assembly: GCF_037043375.1. Classification (NCBI taxonomy): domain Eukaryota; kingdom Metazoa; phylum Chordata; class Chondrichthyes; order Orectolobiformes; family Hemiscylliidae; genus Chiloscyllium; species Chiloscyllium plagiosum. The sequence continues at coordinate 96,929,007 of NW_028270142.1, read as the reverse complement.
GAGTTCCTGGTCAATGATAACTTCCAGGATGTTGACAGTGAGGAAATCTGGAAGATCCAACCATGTATAAGTTATCAATTTTACCAGCCAGATCTTCACACTAATGTGGTGCAGTTTTGTAAAATGTGCCATACACGTCAGATTGTCATCAAGACACATAAGTTGGCAGCCAAGATAAAGGTCTCCTGGCCCATCAAGTCTGCACTGGTCAATAACAAGCACCTAACTATTCTAATCTTCAATTTTTGAGCACTTGGCCCATAGACTTGCAAGTGTTTTGTCATCTAAATACTTAAATGTTCTCAATATTTTTTGCCTCTAGTATAGTTGTAGCCAGATTTACCCAGATAGTGGTAAGAAAGGAAAATTCCTCACATCCCCTCTAATCCTCCAGCCCTTTACTTTAGATCTATACCCCTGGTCATGGATCCCTGCACCAAAGGGAAATGTTCCTTCCTAGCTACCTTAACAATGCCTCTCAATTTTCTATAACTCAATCATGTCCTCCCCTTCGTCCCTACTTCAAGGAAAACAACTCCAGTCTATCTAATCTCTCTTCATAATTAAAACTCTCCAACATAGGCAACATTCTGATAAATCTCTGCATCTTCCCCAGTGTTATTATATGTCTCCTACAATGCGGATTCCAGAACTGCACACAATATTCTAGATGAGGCCTAACCAACATTTTGCGCAATCCTAGTATAACCTGCTTTCTCTTAAACACTATGCCGTGCCATTAAAAGCAAACCTGATGGTTCAATCACATTCTGCACAGACAAAAGAAAGATCAATGCATTTACAAAAGCAGATTCAGATCCAAATCTTCATTTGGATTAATAGGGTTGGCAATGCCATATTTCTTTCCAAAATAGATTTGTTAAAGGAATACTGGCAAATTCCTTTAATACCTGCAGCCAAAAGGATATTGGCCTTTGTCTCACCAACCTGACTGTTCCAAAGTTGAGTGATGCTATTTGGGCTACAAAACACCCCAGTCACTCTCCAGACAGTGATGAATCAAATAGTGGGGTAACCTTTGGAAAAGCAATTATTCAGAATACGATCAGGAGTCACATGAAAAGATGGGTTAATTAGGAAGCATCAGCATGGATTTCTAAAGGAGAAATCATGTTTACTAAACTAATTTGCTATTACATTCTTATCACTTAAAGTTGTTCAAACTGGTGGAAGAAACACCATAATTACTGGTGTATTGTTAAACACATAATTTTGTTTAAATTATCTAAGTAGCATAAGTTATCAGAAGTAACTGCATAGATTATATGTAAAGTGTGAATTAGAATGAGTGATACCAGCATCTTAATTTCTTGATAGAAATATTTATTTTCACTGGACAAAATGCAAGATATTTTCCAAGAATTAGAGATTCAAGTTATTAGAATGAACAAGGAATTGAAGGACTTTATTTGTGGAAATATTTTAAATCTGTCTATACTATTTAAGGAACAGGAACAGGCATATGCCATTCAACTCATTGAGCCTGCTCCAGCATTTAATACAATTGTGGCTGATGTTACATGTGATCCATTTTTATGTTTTTTTTGTTAGATTGCATTTATATTCTAATCTTCGTTTCTTCATCAGTTTCTTGTCCTTCTTTGTTATATCCCAAAAACTTCCAGTCCTCTGAGTTATTACATTTTCTGGCCACTTTATAAACCTTTCCTTTTAATCTCATATAATCCTTAACACTCTTTGTCAGCCACTGTTTACTGACTGTTTTTTAAAGTTTTTATTACTCGAAGGATATATATACACAAACAATTACTGCAGGCCATTTAATAATTCTTTAATAACTATCCATTGCCTATGTATAGTCACACTTTTTAATGTATTTTCCCATTCCCCGCTCAGCCAAATTGTGCCTCATCCTTTCATAATTCCCCTTATTCAAATTTAACACCTTGCTTCAGATTGAATGACCTCACTTTCAAACATAATCTAAAATTCTATCATATTGCGATCACATTTGTGGAAATATATTTGAAAATGGTATTTCATTTTCTTCAAGGATGGAAGTGTTATGAAGGCTTTAGATTAATATTTTTGAGGATTCGAGTATTATGGAATAAAATAATTTATTTGAAGTTCTGTGGAGACATGTGGATTCATTTTTGAAAAAGCATCAATGAAAAGGCTCATTGGAACATTTTAAATGACTGGTTTCAACTAATTGTTGGACTAGCTTCCGAGAGGTCAGCTGACTCTTCATTATGGCTCCCTTTTATCAAGTGTTTAGCAGGCATTTGGAGTTTATTTTTTTCTTCTGATTAACTATTCAAAATGGCACTGGAATTATGGTGACAGTGGAAGCTTTTCACTGTATTTTACTGTATATTTCTGTGAAATACATGTGACAATAAAATCATTCATTCTTTCAAGAATAGATTGCTAAGATTTTTTTTGTTTATTAATACCCTTGTTTTGAATCCAGTTTGAAATTTGAATGAGCTTTTGGAGAGTGACTGAAAGGCTTCTTAGTGATGTGTTGCCTGAGCAAGTAACATCTGCCAAGGTGCCAGAGACAACTGGCGTGTTTACTAAACTGTCTATGTATCACAATACCAGATTTTGTCAGCCATTCCTTCCATGAAGAACACTCCACACCTTATCATTTTATTCCCTTTCAAGAGCCATTATTGGCTGAAAGTGTTTTACTCCCAAGGTGAATCCCTTAAGGGATCTTTCTTTATCTTTTGCCCGATGTGTGTTTCGGGTCATTTAGCATAATAAACATTTATATTTTCATATTATTTCAATTCATATTTACATTAGAAACTGTGCACCAACCAATTCTGCATTATATTCGAAATTTAATGTAGAGGTAACATATGATTGAACATGTTGGGAACTAGGTAATACAATTAAAATACAGCAAACAAAACATCCAAAATGCAATTTTGACAAAAAATATTCTTGAAGCTCCTATTTAAATATTACAAATTTGATTTTATCAAAAGCAGAAATATATAAAGCTGTTTTGAAGATGTGAATGTTCCATTCATCTATCAATTTTCCAGGAAATTCTGAGTGAATTGAGGAACAATTACCCATTTCTTTCTCTCAGTAACAGACAATACAAGGATCCGTACATGTGTAAAATGAGATGCAAGTTATTAAATATATTTGTCAACATATTTTTCATAACATGCATTTTAAAACACTGACCAGTCAAGATCAAAGACTGAAAATGCAGAAGAAACTTAGCGGGTCTAGTAGCATCTGTGGAGAAGGAACCAATGTAATGTATTAAGCCCTGACATGATTATTCTTTGGAATAGTCAGGATGCCTGGTAGGCTGAGAGAATCAGCAGTGTAATAGTGATTGAGCAAGCAGAGAATTGTTTGTTGTGAGGGCCTGTGTAATTGCTCAGAGCTATTTTGCACTCAGCACAGAAGCTACATTCACAACAAAAGATGAGACATTTGCTCCAATATTTAAATCATCCAAGAGCTCGAAAAATATCCTGAAACAGAGACAGCTGATAGGTAAAGCCTCCTCCTCCTGTCCCAGAGGGGAGCATCAAGGAACAGCAGTGAAAAATCAAAGCTATACCATTAATTAATAGTTGTCGGTGTTGACTAAAGTGAAAGTTAGGTATTCTGCCACCCTCATGTACTTTGCTGACCTACCCCACTGATTCTTTTGCTTCTACAATGGAAATAGCACAATGGAAACTTGCGTGAAGTATGATTGGGGTCAGACTCGCTAGTGAAAGTTAACAGTTCCAGGGCAAATGAATAAATCTAAGTTCTAAGCAGATGGCATGCCTAAAGATATGCAGCATCCAAATGTGTTCCGGACATAGACACATCTGGCACAACTCACTGGACATCAGCATTCTTATCAATTACTCAAATAATCACACCACTACCATAAAATTCCCTACAAAATGTGTCCCAAATTCATGGTCAAATATTAAACTTCTGTGGGAGATAAAAACTGCAAAGTTATATACTGAGTGAGGTGGGAGGGGGTACAGACATTCATTTAATAATTCTACCTGCAAAGGATGTTTACCTGCACTTCATATAAGGCAGTTTCTAAAAACTCTGTGCACATAACTAAACAGTATTGAAACAGTCACACCTGTACCTAGTTAATACTTTTTCTCCTGGACTACACCGACTTCATGGGACAATACAACATTTGCAATGTAGTCCAAGGCTGCAGAGTGGGCAAGAACTCTGAAGGTGTACCACACAAGTTCCAGTCCCCAGAGTATTCAGTTAAAAGCAATTTTACATTACAATTTATTCAGCATGGTAGCAAGATCTGTAGGGTAATATGTGATAAACTGTGGTCCAGGTATTAACATTCTACCACTGAAGCCATAAAAGGTTTTCACTTACCAACCTATGCTCATATTATTAAATTCGGTCACAATTGTTTTCTCATTTTGTATAACAAACCACAATGGAAAATGCATCATGTGGGGATGCTTTCCACCAACATTTAAGAATACCATTATCCTAATTGAGTTAAGATGATCCACAGCCTTGATAACTTTCCATTAAGAAATTCTCAATTATTGTGTCCAATTTACCCGTCAGGACAAAGCTTGTTCATCAATTGTTTTTCTGTAGCAGTACAAAGCTATTTAATTTCAGCTTTATCAAATCAATATTCTCCTAGTAATTTCCTGAGCAATTTATTTCTGATCCTAACAGCAGAGTTTTAATTAGATACTAATTTACCTTTACCGGATAAATTGCATTTTTTTTGTTGACGCTTATATTTGTCACTGGATCCACCATATTCCCTGTTTTCTACATAATTTCAGCATTCCAAAACAGCACATCTGACATTTGACAGAAAACATAGTCTCTAATCATATTTTTTTGCCTCATTTGAACTAAGAAACAACCTCTTCACAGTCAACATGCTCAGGAACAGCAATTTCACGGATACAATTCATCAGTTGTAAACTGATTCTTCATTTTTGCAAAGATTCCTTTTCTCAAAATTTGTTCAAAGCTTCTACCCAAAGTATAATTTGGGTAAATTACTAGAGCACAAAGCCAATGCAGTGCAGAACTACTAATGCTCGTGAAAAGGGCTAAATTGTGGAGAGCTAGTAGAAAAGTGACAGGTTGATTTTTTTTTAAATGGTATTTTTTCTCAAAGCAGCTAATATTCCACCTTCAAAGAATTTGCTCATAGATCAAAAAGAAAAATGTCAAATGAGGCATAAAATCAGCTAAAAATTTGTTTCTATCAAAAATTTTAGTTTATGTACTCCATTTATGTTACATTATCTTAAAATAACATTTCAGTAAACTATAAAGTGCAAACTTTTGAAATATTAATGTTTGAATGCATTCACCTGTTAAAAGCCATGTTTCTGTAATATTAACATCAATATGCTCATTAATCCATATATTTTCATCTATTCTAGTAGCTACTTGAGAGTAGACAGTGGCTTGCTAATGTAAAGGACAGTTGAAATCTGCAATTTCTCCACAGTGACCTCAATGTTAAGCTACTTTCATGAGTGTTCTTAGTAAACCTCTCCTTTTGGTTTCAAGAGGCAATGAGAAAGCTGGTAGCCTTTCACATCTGCTAAGGAGATGCAGGAAAGTGCTTGACCATGAAGGGGGGGCACCCATTTGTTCAAAGGAATTGGGGACATCTGTTCTTAGCGTCAATGGATCGGTGTAAATAAGGTGATAACATTTGTTCACTTGTGGAATATGTGGCAGTACTTTGTTCTCACCCTGGGGGCTGGGGGGGGGGGCGTGCAAATTTCACAGTTGGATGTTGGATAACTAAATTTCTGGTTTATATTGAAGACTCTGGTCAAAACTCATTCTCAATAGGAAAATAACTTGTAATTTAATAAGCTAAGTGGAATTTGCTCGTAATAGAACAATCCTGATACATTCTCATGTATACCACACTGAGCAGATTTGAATTTATGAAACTCAGCTCCCTCATCTTGACTGTTCTGGAAGGTGACTGTCTCATTACCCATACAAGCTAGGAAAACATGAAGGCTGAAACTGACATAGTAAGAAAGTTGGAAGATGTTCATGTGAAAGTGAGAGAGAGAAAATATTTTTCTGTAAATTCCATTCACTGACCGAAGAGTTCGAGAGAGTTCGAGAGAGAAAAAGCAAGAGAGAGGACGGAAGCTGGTGGAAAGGTTAACTCTTTATGGTCTGATTTGAGTCAACACTGGCTTGTCATGGATTGGATGTTTGTGTGTTGTTCCCTGGAGCTCAAGATTCAGGTATGTTGTGAATTTAATTTGCATTCTGGGAATCTAAGATGATTTTAAAAGAAAAAGCCATTTTCTAAGACAATAATACTGGGCATATTAGCTGAGTGAGGTTACCTCATGACCTTTTCCACATAGTTTAGACTAGTCCCTCGTTATGATGTACTGTTAAAAGGGAAGGTTATCGAGCCAAAGCAATTGTCCATTTGGCCTGGCTGGATCGAGGTTTCCCACTTTGATGTGCATGCAGTTTAATTAGTCAAACATACTCAGACCTGGCAATTGGTTTCTGTTCCTCTACAAACTTTTGCCATTTTTTTGCTGCTTATCTGGTTAAGGACATGTGGTGGTTTTGTAATTTTAATACCAAATTCTGTAGAAAGACAGCTTGTTTGTAGCAATAAGGAGAGTAGCCTGAGAGAGCTCTTAGGGGTGAGAGCTGGTGCTGCTACTCTGCTAATGATTCTAGAACCTTAGCTCAAGCCTGGCTTGTGGGTATCTATAGTATAGTGTAACATTGATGCCATTGGTAAATAAAGGTAATAATTTAAACTAAACCGTAAGAGTTTTATATTCCAGACTACCACAGAGTACGATCTCCGGGACGAACCAAAAGAGGTTTACAGGTTGAGTCCATTAGGGATTCCCAGAGCCGTCTCAAATAGATACTTTAACAGCAAGAGCCAGGAAAGCAGTGCCTCAGTTGTTTTCATAATTCCAAATGAGATCAAAATGTTTTGATGGAAAGATCTGATCCAATTCCAACATTTTTAATGTTCATTTTAGATAATGTCAATGAAGAAAATGCCTGTCCATTCTTGAAAGTCACTCAGATGAATCTATATTCAGGAAATCTGAAGCTGTTATACAGCAGATGAAAACTTTTTCCCCTGTGGACAAAATACATGCTCCATCGCCTCAGGCACTTACTGCTTTATTGACACAAAATAAATTCTAGACTTCCTGCATGTAGATTAGGACCAAAGGACCAACAAGGGCATTTAAAAATATTTGATTTTCCAGTCGACTTCTTAGTTTACTATGTAGGACAGAGTTCATGACACTGTTGGAATAATATGCTCAAGACACAGAATTTACTAAATACCCCATTTACATGCCAAATTTATTTCACTCTCTAGATGAATTTAGATGGGTTATATATTTAATATGCTGAGACATTTCTTACATTTATAGCCACAAAAGATACTTGAAAAGGGAAATGGACGCAGGGGTGAAGATTGGAGGAGAAAGTTTGTTCTGACTGAGAGGTCTATAAAGTACATCTATGATTTCAAGTGGTCAAATTTTTAAATATTTACTAAAAATTAGTTCCCATCAAACAGACTTGGAAGTACAGGAGATTTGAAAGACACATAACGTAAGTTAATGACAGAATCCCTACAGTGCAGATAGAGGCCATTTGCCCCATCAAGTCTCCACCAACCCTATCCCTGTAACCCCACATTTGCCATAGTTAACCCATCTAACCTGTAGTTAACCCATCTAACTGTAGTTAACCCATCTATCTATCGAAACTAATCTAGCATGGCCAATCCACCTAACCTGCAGAAAGTTGCAATGTGGGATGAAACCAGAGCACCTGAAGGAAACCCACACAGACATGGGGAGAACATACAAACTCCACACAGTTACCCAAGGCTGGAATCAAACCTGGGTTTTTGGTGCTGTGTGGCAGCAATACTAACCACTTTTGTCACTGTACTGCCCTTATTTCAGTAAACTGAATAATATGCAAGCGGGCAGTACAGATATGAATAAATAACAAAAGCAAAGTCCTTCTGGGGATCAGAAATTAGAATAGGAAGTGGAAAGACTCAGCAGGGCAAAGGGAACGCGAACAGTTTTAGAGGAATGATAGAGATGTAGGATAGGTGTTAATGGTGGGTATAAATTAAATAAAGATGTCAACTCTACTGAGAGCAAACCCATGAATCAAGACACAGTGCAATCAAAATGGAGGACAATGTTTATTCTCGGAAGTTTTGGAACTCATTATTGAGCTCTGAAGGTTGTAAAGTGTCTGAGCAGTAAACGAGGTGCTGCTCCTCCAGCTTACAGCTGGCTTTCCTGAACACTGCAGTAGCCTAGGACAGAAATGTTCCTGCTACTGCTGCCACCATGGGACTCTGTTCCTGCTATTGCCATCACCGCTGGAACCCTGATCAATTATCTGAACAATCAGTTATCCGAATAAAATATGCCCTGCTCATCTCGATCGGATAATCAAGGTTTCACTGTAGTTGGTTCCTGAGCAGCCAAGCCTAGGTCACATTTTGCGTCATGACATCACCTCCAGAGCTCTACTCCTAGATTCTTGCTTGTGATTAGAGAAATGTCAATCTGTGCCCCTGACTATAGAGTCCCTATTCGCTACTGCACACCTACATTTCGATCCTCCCTGCTGTAAAACAGTACTAGTCATGATGCCATTGATCTGGCTGATGCTACTGCTCCCTGAGATGTCATCCAAAATGGTGTGCCTGTTTGAAAAGGGTCAGCCTCACAGACTCCTATGCTGTCTTCCCCCCAATTCATAGTCTTCCTGGTGTTCACCCAACTCTTTGTCTATGTCACCCTTACTGGTCTTGTGACCAGCTTGCTTAATATACTATGGCATTCTCAGCCACATGGATGCTCTATAGTTAGTCCATCTGCAGCTCCAGGCCCTTCATGTAGCTAATCGGAAGCTGCAGCTGAACTCATTTCCCACATATGTAGTTAGCATGGACACTAGAAACATCCCTGATTTCCCACATGTTGCAGGAGGAGCATTTCATTGTGCCAAATTCTCCTGCCATTTTGAACTTTATCGACTAAACTAAACTTATCAACTACAGACAGTAACCTGGGAACTGATGATACAACCTTACCCACTTATCACCAAACGCAGGCCTCTCACTCCCGCTATCTATTCCCAGCTGACTACAATTATAAGTAGTAAGTACCTTATCTCTCCAGACACTACTCACTCAGTCTGCAAACCTGGTTCCTGATCAGAGTCGAAAAGTGTAGTGCTGGAAAGCTGGAAAAACAGCTGCTCAGGCAGCATCCAAAGAGCAGGACAGTCTTTGTTTCGAGCATGGGCTCTTCATCAGGTTTCTCCTGGTTCCTGAGCAGCCAAGCCTAGGTCATTTTTTGAGTCATGACATCACCTCCGGAGCTCTACTCCTAGATTCAGCTCCAGGTTCATTCTCACTGACTTTTCTCATCAGGTATTTATCCTTCAGTTCACCCCAGGTTCACTCTGTCTGACACTGTCCTTAACTATTTATGCTGCTGCTGCTGTGTTCCAGGATGGCGTGCTGCCTCCCTGGTGCCAGGGTCAAAGATATCTGAGTGTGCACAGGACATTCGGAATAGGGAGGGTTAGCAGCAGTTGTGGTCTATATTGGTGCAAACAAAATGAGCAGAAAAAGAGATGAGGTCCTGCAAAGGGTGTTCAGGGAGTTAGGCAGGAAGTTGAAAAGCAGGACCTTTAGGTTCGTAATTTCAGGATTATTTCCTGTGCTGTACACAGACAGGAAGACATGAATTAGGAGAGAGGGCTTCAGATAAGTCGATCATTGGGATCTTTTCTGGGGTAGGTGGGACTTGCACAAGACGACGTGTTGCACCTAAACGGGAGGGGCACCAATATCCTGCCAGAGAGGTTTGCTCGTGCCACTCAGGAGGGTTTAAACTGGTTTGGGAGGGTTGGGAACCAGAGCAGTTGGTCAGTAAGTGAAATGACTGAGGAGAAGTCAGAGACTGAGGCCAGTAAGACGAAGAGGAAGAATAGGAGACAGTGACGTCTGCAGATGCTGGAGATAAGGGTTGAGAGTGTGTTGCTGGAAAAACACAGCAGGTCAGGCAGCATCTGAGCAGAAAAATCGACATTTCAGGCCGAAGCCCTTCATCAGGAATTCCTGATGAAGAGCTTCGGCCTAAAACATCGATTTTCCTGCTCCTAGAATGCTGCCTGACCTGTTGTGCTTTTCAGTAACACACTCTCAACTAAGAGGATGAATAGACAGGGAGAGGTTACTGAACATGGCAGGACTGACCATCTGAGGTATATTTGTTTTAACATGAGGAATATGACAGGGAAGAGCTCAAATTAATATACATAACTACGATATTATAGTTATTACAGAGGCATGGTTGAGACAGAAACAAGACTGGCAGCTTAACGTTCTGGTATTTAGTTTCTTCAAGCAAGATAGAGAGGGATGTACTGATAAGGGAGAATATTACAGCAGTAGTGAGGGAGGACACCCTGGAGTGTTCGTCCAGTGAGGCCATATGGATAGAGTTTAGGAATAGGAATTTGATGGGATTATACTAACAACCAGCAATGATAGGTGAACAGATCTGAAGACAGATTATAGAAAATGTGAAAACAATGGGGTTGTTGTGATGGGTGATATTAATTCCCCTTTATTGAATGGGATTTCCTTAGTGACAGGGGCTCGGATGAGGGAGCGTTTGTTAGATGTGTCCAGGATGGTTTTTTGAAACAATTTGTAAATAGCCCAACTATGGAAAAGACCATACTAGACATGGTTTGGGCAATGAGCCGACTAAGTGAAGTGTCAGTGGGGAGCATTCGGAAACATAGACCATAATTCTTCAGCTTTAAGTTACTTATGGATAAGATTGCGTGTAGTTTCTGTTGAAGCACTAAATTGGGGGAAGGCTATACCACAATATTAATAAGGAACTGGGGAATGTAGGTTGGGGGTGGCTATTTGAGAATAAGTCCACATCTGGCATATAGAAATCTTCTAAAGGCCAGTTGATTAAAGTTCAGTACTAACATGTTCCTATAAAAATGAAGATTCCAAGATTCAGGAATCTCAGATGACAAGAGAAATTGAGAGCTTAGTCAAAATGAAAAAGGAAGCATACATAAGGTTTTGCAAACTAAGACAGATATAGCCCCCAAAGAACACAAAGATAGCAGGAAAGAACTCAAACAAGGACTTAAGAGGGCTAAAAGGGTTCATGAAATGTCTTTAGTAAATAGGATTAATGAAAATCCCAAGGCATTTTACACATATTTAAGCAAAAGGGTAGTTAGGTTAAGAGTAGGTCTACTCAAGGACAAGGGAGGGAATTTCTGCATGGAGCCGGAGAAAGCGGGGGAGATCCTTCACAAATACTTTGTGTTGGTATCCACGAAAGAGGATATGGGTGGATGGCAAGTCTAGGGAGGGGTATGTTGATATTCTAAGGCATATCAATGTGGAAAAAAAGGAGCTGTTGGGTCTTTTGAAAAGCATTAGGATAGACAGATCCCTAGGACCAGATGGGATTTATCCTAGAATACTAAGGGAAGCAGGTGAGGAAGTGGCCTTGAATGAAACTTTTGTCTTTAGGCACCGGAGAGGTCCCAGAGCACTGGAGACTAGCCAACATTGTTCCTTTGTTTCAGACAGCAACAAGGATAAGGCAGGAAATTACAGGTCGGTGAGCCTAATATCACTGGAGGGAAATTCTTACAAGATTCTTAGGGATAGGATTTACACACATTTGGAAAAATATGGATTTATGAGTGATAGACAGCATGGCTTTGAGAGAGGAAGGTCATGTCTCAAAAACTTGATTGATTTTTTTGATGAAATAACAAAGATGATTGATGAGGACAGGGTAGTAGATGTTGTCGATATATATTTTAGCAAGGCATTTGGTAAGATTCCTCATGTCAGCCTGATGGAGAAGGTGAAGTCACGTGGATCCTGGTAAGATGGATACAGAACTAGCTTAGTCATTGAAGACAGAGAGTAGTGGTGGAAGGGTATTTTTTTTCTGACTGGAATCTGTGACCAGTGGTGTTTTGAGGGATCAGTGCTGGGATCCCTCTTGCTTGTAATACACATAAATGATTTGGAGGAGAATGAAGTGCCCTGATTAATATGTTTTTTGAGTACACAAAGATTGGGGGAGCTTTGGATACTGAGGTTTGCCAGAGGATAAAGCAGGATATAGATAGATAGGCTGGAGATTTGGGCAGAGAAGTGGCAAATGGAGTTTAATCCAGACAAATGCTAGGTGATGCATTTTGGAAGCTCTAATGCAGGAGGGAAGTACACAGTAAATGGCAGAATACTTAGTATCATCAATGCAGAGGGATCCAGGTTTACAGGTCTACAGTTCCCTAAAAGTGGCAACACAAGTATATAAGGTGGTCAAGAAAGCATATAGAGTCAGAGAGATATAACAGCATGGAAACAGACCCTTCAGTCTAATTCATCTATGCTGACCAGATATCCAAACCTGAGCTAGTCCCATGCCCCTCTAAACCCTTCCTATTCATATACCCATCCAGATACCTATTAAATGCTGTAATTGCACCAGCCCCCTCCACACCCTCTGGCAGCTCATTCCATACATGCACCATCCACTGCATGAAAAAGTTGCCCCTTATGTCCCCTTTATATCTTTTCCCTCTCACCCTAAACCTATGCTCTCTCGTTCTGGACTCCCTCACCCCATGGAAAAGACCTTATCTGTTTACCCTATCAAGATGATTTTACAAATCCCTATGAAGGCTTCCCCCCCCCCCCCCCCCACCCTCTGGCGCTCCAGGGAAAACAGCCCCAGCCTATTCAGCCTCTCCCTTTGCTCAAATCCTCCAACCCTGGCAACATCCTTGTAAATCTTTATTGAACACTTGCAATTTTCACAACATCCCTCCGATGTTTTCAACTGAACGCTGGAGGATGAGGGATGACCTGATAGAGGTTTACAACATTATGAGAGGCATGGAGAGAATTCATAGTCGGAATCTTTTTCCCAGGTAGAAATATCAATTGCCGAGGTCATAGGTTAAAGTAAAAGGGGAAAAGTGTAAAGGAGAAGGGAGAGGCAAGTTGTTTTATACAGAGGGTGGCAAGTGCCTAACCTGCGCTGCCAAAGATGATTGAGACAGTGGATACAATAGCAATGTTTAAGAGGCATTTTGGCAGATATATGAACACTCAGGGAATAAATGCAAAGGGTTTTTAGTTTAGAATGGCATCATATGTCAGTGCACTCTTGGTAGTCTGAAGGACTTGTTCCTGTACTGTACTGTTCTCGACCAAGGACATTAGTGAACTAGGTGGGTTTTTACAACAATCCACAGTAGTCAAAAGTCCCTGTGGTTGACCATGCTGGAAGCTGGAAGCTCATGTTTGGATTGTGAAGATCAAATTTGTGAGTAGCTAAAGTTATGCTGGATGACTTGCACAGCTTGAACGAGAGAATGAATCTCCAGTATAACACACATCATGAGAACAGTTCAGGGTTACAAATTACATGCCGAGAGTGGAAAAATACAAAAGTCTATCCTCAACAAATAAGAATCACTTTGACCTGATTTTGTAAGAGTTGAATGTCTATTTGCATATTTCTATGAAGTGTATTTTATCAGTTCTGCTAAAACAGACGTATTCTGTTTAAAACATAAGGTTCCTACAAAGATAGTATATGTATTTATTATTGATAGTCAATCAATCTTTTGAGTCTTTCGTTGCAGTAAATAGCTTAAAATATGAAATATTGGCCTGTCATTTGTTCAGTTATTAACTAGAAGTTCAAATTTTATTTTAAAAGTTATCATTCTCAATTATACAGCAACATAAATAGAGATTGACTCACTATAATTAATTTTTACATGGATTATGGTACTGGCAAATCATTGCATTATCTCCAGGGTGCCTTGAAGACTCTGTGGGGAGTGGAGTGGGGTAGTTTTTTTTTAAACTATTCTGTGTGATGCGGGTGTTGCTGGCAAGATCAGCAGTTGCTATATGTCCTCGAACTGAACTCTACTCATTCCTCTCACTTCCTCATTGGAACGAATAAATGTTAAATGACACTCCCCTTCATCTTGGTATCATTCCACACCTGTTCTCCCATGGTTACACAGCAAAATATTCACATTTTATCCTCTCCATACATCCTTTTCACACACTTGGAGCAGTCTGTTTTTTCTCCTTATAGAATAAACTGTTAAACTTCAGAGAGAACAAAAGAACCAGGAGCACCCTGCAAGAATCAGCATTGCTGATGGCTGTGGAGGAGACAGTAATAGAGATCAGTAAGGTAGGGTGAGTGAATAATTACTGGAGACATAAATAAGAATCTCCCAAATATGTGGTGATAGGGTTAGATACCATGCAGTCAAGTGCACACAATTACTCATGCTGACTTAATTACATATGATGATGACAATTACTACTTTGAATCCTATTTGCTCATCAGTTCCAAATGTTCACATCCCACAGATATAAAAACCATTACACAAGATTTGGAATTGGCTGAAGAATACTCTTCAGAAGATTGCACACCGAGGGAACACAATCAAATATATGCAGTCTCCACTCCTTCACCCTGGTCAAGTCTCCATTGTCCAGGTAACACAAATATCTTCGAAGGTTGCTCTCGACTCCAAAATATGACCTCTGTACTTGATGTAGAGTCAACCACGGCATTGTGGTTGACTCTTAACTACCCACTGGGCAACTAGGGATGAGCAATAAATGACAGTCTCACCAACGATGCCCACATTCTGTCAATGAAGTGGGCATCTAATGATAACCATAAAACCATTGCCGATTGTTGGAAAACCCCATCTATTCATTACTCTCCTTTTTAGGGAAAGAAACAGCCATCCTTACTTAGTCTGGCCTATTAAGGATCCAGTGTATTGGGAAGAAAATGCTAATGTAATGCCTTTAGGAAGGAAGTAAATAGGAAATTGTAGACCAGTTAGTTCAAATCTATCATTGGATAGTGAGGGGATCATTAAAGTAGTAGTGAGGGGACACTTAGAATGTCAAAATGCAATCCATCAAGAGTCAACACTGCTTTTTGAAGAGTAAATTGTGTTTGATTAATTATACTAGAGTTCTTCACAGATTTAACAAACAATGTGGATATTTGGAGTCCTGCGGATGTTGAATATCTGGATTTCTAAAAGGATTCGATAAGGTGCCGTACTAAAGATAAATTCATAAGGTAGGATCACATGGGTTAGAGTAATATATATTAGCTTGGATAGAGGATTGCTAACAAACAGAAAGCAGGGTTCGGAGCTTGGGCCCAAATTAGTTACAATCTATATCAATGATTTGGTTGTTGGGACTGAAAAGTACTATAGCTAAATATGCAGATGACACTACAATAAGTGGGATATTAAATAGCAATGACAAAATAAGAAATTCAAAAATGAATATGGATAGGTTAGGTGTATGGTCCAAAATTCAGCAGCTACGGTTTAACATGTATAAGTGTGAGGTTAGGAGAAAGTGAGGACTGCAGATGCTGGAGTACCAAAGTTGAAAAATGTGGTGCTGGAAAAACACTGCAGGCCAGGCACATCCGAGGAGTAGGAGAATCGACGTTTCGGGCATAAGCCCTTCTTCAGGAATGAGGCTGTGTGCCAAGCGGGCTGAGATAAAAGGTAGGGGGGGAGGGAATTTGGGGGAGGGGCGATGGGAATACAATAGGTGGAAGGAGGTGAGGGTGAGGGTGATAGGCCGGAGATGGGGTGGGGGTGGAGAGGTCGGGAAGATGATTGCAGGTCAAGAGAGTGGTGCTGAATCCGAGGGTTGGGACTGAGATAAGGTGGGGGTAGGGGAAATGAGGAAGCTGGAGAAATCTACATTCATCCCGTGTGGTTGGAGGGTTCCTCGGCGGAAGATGAGGTGCTCTTCCTCCAGGCGTCGTGTGGCCAGGGTCTGGCGATGGAGGAGGCCAAGGACCTGAATGTCATTGGCGGACTGGGAGGGGGAGTTAAAGTGTTCAGCCACGGGGCGGTTGGGTTGGTTGGTGCGGGTGTCTCAGAGGTGTTCCCTGAAATGTTCCGCAAATAGGCGGCCTGTTTCCCCAATGTAGAGGAGACCACATCGGGTGCAGTGGATACAGTAAATGATGTGTGTGGAGGTGCAGGTGAATTTGCGACGGATATAGAAAGATCCACTGGGGCCTTGGAGGGAGGTCGTGCGGGGGGGGGGGGGGGGGGGGGGGGGGGGGGGAGTGTGGGTGCAAATTTTGCATTTCTTGCGGTTGCAGGGGAAGGTGCCGGGAGTGGAGGTTGGGTCGGGGGGGGGGGGGGGGGGTGGACTTGACAAGGGAGTCGCGGAGGGAGTGGTCTCTCCTGAATGCTGATAGGGGTGGAGAGGGAAATACATCCCTGGTGGTGGGGTCTGTTTGGAAGTGGCGGAAATGACGGAGGATGATGGGTGTGGAAGGTGAGAACTAGTGGGGTTCTGTCCCGGTGGCGATTGGAGGGGCGGGGTTCAAGGGCGGAGGTGCAGGAAGTGGACGAGATGCGGTGGAGAGCATCGTCGACCATGTCAGAGGGGAAATTGCGGTGTTTGAAGAAGGAGGCCATTTGAGTTGTTCGGTAGTGGAATTGGTCCTCCTGGGAGCTGATGCGGTGGAGGCAGAGGAATTGGAAATATGGGATGGCGGTTTTACAGGGGGCAGGATGGGAGGAGGTGTAAGCTAGGTAGCTGTGAGAGTCGGTCGGTTTGTATAAAGGTCTGTGTTGAGTCGGTCACCCAAGATAGAAATGGAGAGGTCTAGGAAGGGGAGGGAGGAGTCTGAGATGGTCCAGGTAAATTTGAGGTCGGGGTGAAAAGTGTTAGTAAAGTGGATGAACTGTTCAACCTCCTCGTGGGAGCACGAGGTAGTGCCAATACAATCATCGATATAGCGGAGGAAAAGGTGGGGGGTGGTGTGAGTGTAGCTGTGGAAGATGGACTGTTCCACATATCCGACGAAGAGGCAGGCATAGCTGCGGCCCATGCGGGTGCCCATGGCTACTCCTTTGGTTTGGAGGAAGTGGGAAGATTGGAAGGAGAAGTTGTTAAGAGAGAGGATCAGTTCAGTTAGTCGAAGGAGGGTGCGAGGTTATCCAGCTTGTTTGGAAGAACATAAAGATAATTTATAACCTAAAAGAAGAGGAACTTCAACTGTTCAGGTGCAGAGGCATCTGGATGAGCTTGTATATGAATCACAGAAAATTAACATGAAAGTGCAGCGGATAATAAGAAGGCCAAATAGAATTTTGGTTTGTTTTGCTAAAGGAATAGAGTACGAAGGTAGGGAAGTGTTTTTGCAACTGTATAAAGTATTGGTGAGACCGTGTCTGGAAGTAAAATGTAAAGTCTCACTGCATACAGTTTTAGTCCCTTCCTTGAGGGAGGATGTCATTGCATTAGAAGCAGTTCACGAGTTCATTAGATTAATTCCAGAGATGAATGGCTTTTCTTTTGATGAGAGTTGAGCAGTTTATGTCTATACTTCTCAGAGCTTAGAAGAATGAGAAGCGATCTAATTGAGATACACAACATGTAAAGGGAATTGACAAAGTAGAAACAGAAAGGATTTTTTCCTTTTGTTGGGCAATCTACAATCTGAGACCATAGTTTTTAGGTGGAAGTATGGCAGATTTAAAACAGAAATGAGGAATTATTTCTCTCAAAGAATCATGAATCTATGAAATTCACTACCCTACAGGTGTGGTGAATGCCAGGTCAACTTGAGAAGGATACAGATAGTTTTTTAATTAGGAACAGGTTAAAAGGTTATGGGGAGTAGTAGGAAAGTGGAGTTGAGGCTGAGATGAGATCAGCCATGATTGTATTAAATGCCAGACTGGCTGAATTACCTACTCCTGCTCCTTGTTCTTATATTTTTACATAAAGCTTTACGTTTCCTTTGTACAGCCAACCCTTTACACTTTTTCTCTTAAAAATGACTTCAACTCACTAATGCTGCAAGTACAGCAACTTGGATACACAGAATAAAGTCCCAGACAGGATTCCCTACACAGTGCTGAGTTGGTTGGTTTTAGAAAGGGAGAGAGTGAACTAATTAGCCTCAGTTCCTGCTCCTGATCTCTAATTAATTATTTATTAGAGATGTAAAAATAAATATCAATGTCAGTAGCATTGAGCTGAATTGTGATGCTTCATGGTCAAGTTTCCTCCAGTTTGTTTCCAAATGCTTTTGCTAGCGATACCCAGTAACCTTCAACATGCAATGTTTTGCACAAATTTGAAGTGTACCTTTGGACAATGTAACGGAAGGAGGGCAAGTGACCAGAAAAGTATACCCAACTTAAATGAAACAAGGACCTGAGGATGCTGGAGATCTGGGGTAAAAAAAATCAAGTGCTAGAGATGCTCAGAAGATCTGGCAGCTTCTGTGCAGAGAAAGCAGAGTTAACAATTTGACTCCAATGACTCTAACATGTTAACTCTGTTTTCTCTCTACTGATGCTGCCAGACCTGCTGAGTTCCTCCAGCAGTTTCTGCTTTTGTTTCAATTATACCCAACTTGTTGTCACTGCTGACAGAACAGAAAGTCTAGGTAGGATTTTCTGAGGGCAATGGGGATAGGTTGGAAATAGGGGGGAAGCTGCCCATTATTACAATACATGCTTAAAGACTTACAAAACTCAATTCCCAATCTTCCTTTTCATTACTGAATTGTTGTGTTTAATCTTGCAAATTTCTAATTACCTGTTTACTGGCAGGTATTTCAATTTATTGAGTATCCATTTAATGACTGATCTTGTTGGAATTTGAAATCCAAACCTGCTGTCCAAAAATCCAGTTTCTTAAATACTTGGTTTCTATATGCCCTAGTGAGCTATTAGAATTATAGACGGGTATCCACATGCTTAATTTTCCATTGCCTTATGCATTTACTGCTGCACTACTGACGTCATTAGAGATGTTAATATAAACCAGCGCTATCATGAGTCCCAGGACATCCAGAGAGACGTTGTTACATTACTGCTGAAGTCAGGGTAGTTGATGGTGCTTGTTTGGTAAGTTAGCTGCACGATCACTTTCTGGAAATTGGCCTCAAGTTTTAACACATAAATTTGCCAACAAAAGGGCTTTGTTAATTTAGTATTACTCCAAGCTATTGTATCGACTAAGTCCTGATGTGACATTCTTCCATGTTCATCTAAAATTCTAATGCAATCAATGATTATCTAATTACTATGTACTCAAATCGCTCCATACATCACATGCTTAAACTGGAATATAGATGTGATATTAATATTTCATGCAATACTGTAATCAAAGAGGTAGATTCAAGATTTGAATGTTAGTTTAGCCAACTGTTACTCTATTAAACAATAGACAGTGGCCTTTTCTAGAAAATGAGTTATCTCAGTGTTTTAGTGATGATTCACTTTCACAAAAAATTTCTCACATCAGGTCAGTCCAATATACTGTACATTATTTGAAGTGACAATAAATGAAAGTCTGATTTTCAATTTGAAAGAAGTGGGGAAATGGGATTGTTGCAGATTCACACTACAAACATATTTTGTTCCAAGTCCTATGCCAAATCCTTTTTCCTCTTGTCCCATTACTTGCTGTCAAATTTAGAATCTTTTGTACCTCACTGAGAATTAATCAATGTGGATTAATACCGGAACAGCAAATAACAGCAAATTAATACATTATTAGGTAATCTGATTGCCTTTAATGCACATGCAACATGCTCCATTGTCAAACAGGGCACTTTGGTGTGCACTTGAGCTTCTAATGATTTTGCATTAAGCAAGGTATTGCAAAAAATCAGCTTTTAGGATTTCCCAGGGAGAAAATAGCTTCTTTACATAACATCAGGCCACTTTCACTCAATGCAATTTCAGTAACCGACTTCGAGAGGTACCAGAAATATCCTAATTAGCACATTAATATTTATGCAACAATATAAACTCTGCTTCGCATGACTGATTAAACTAGCAGTTTTAATCAAAAGACAAAGTTCATCCTAGTCTTTGTGAAAGCAGACTGCATCACATTTTTATTGTAACTCTTTGTTAAATATATTGGCTAGATAAAATGCTTAAAATCCAGTGATCAGCAATAAATTTAAATTGTAAAGTTTTAAAATAAATATTTTCCTGTTCATTTTACAGGTTTTAAATTGCATATCTTCAATCAAAATACAGTTACAAAAAAGAGTTTGAAGTTTGTAACCAGAAATATTTTATCATCAATCTGTTCAGAGATGTAATTACGTAGCTCTCGAGCAGGTGGGACTTGATCCCAAGCCTCCTTGGTCCAGAGGTAGGGACACTACTACTGCAGCACAGGAGTCCCTTTGTTCACTTTACAAGCTGCACAAACACGCTTGGAAAACTTTCCATTGAACTGCAACCACCTGCTGACCAGACAGATAGGCATGTTGCAACAGATTCTCCCATTGCAGTTTATTGTTATTTAAATCCTGAATTGGTTACACTAATAATGCTAATAGATGAAATATAATACAAAGATAAGCTGGGAAAAGTCACTGCAGAGCACAAACAGGAATATTGAGCAAAATCTAACATACATCATCTGCATTGCCTCTTTGTAATGACATGGCCTGTTGGTTCCTCACAAGAGAAAAATGAAAGATGACTTTACAGAGACCTAACTTGAGACTTGGGCCTAATACATGGATTTACTTATATGTTTATCAAGTAAACGTTACATGGTTTAATAGCTGGTTGGTCTCGGTGATCAGCAGGTGAGTACCACAACTGCGACCTCCCCTCATTCATACAATCAAGCCTGTCAATGCCCCTGACCCAAACTGACTAACCTCATGACCATCAAACTAACTTCCTCTGACCTGAACTACATTCCCAACCTGAAACAATAACACTACCCCTACTGGCCACTTACCCCATGACCATTTGACTGACCCCTGACCTGGCTACTTTCCCTGAGAACCCAATTACCTCAGCCAACCAAACCCTGTACCCCTTCAAATAAGATTAAATAACTAAGTATTCCACAATGAAAACAATGGAGGAAGTAGGTTTTCTTTAGAGAAAAATCATATCATTGATGACACATTGTCTCAGCAACTTACATCTCTGTTGATATATTAATTGCCTATGTTTATAGAAGAATATTGAAATGCTTTTAAAATAGGTTAGCATTTCCTTTCATCCTCACACAAAATATATTTAATATAAAAATGGAATTTTTCTGGAAACTGTGTGTGCTTATGTCAATGGCCCGAATCCTCCAAACAGCATCAATGCTGAACACATTGATGGTCTCCCTACAAGTTTTAACAACCCAACCCCTTTTAAAATTTTCAGCTATTACCTCCAACTCTGAATGAAGAATCAAAAGATCTATGTCAGCATCATTAAAGAAATTACAGCTGAAGATAGGATAGGCCACCTTCTCAGGTCAGTAGCTGCTGATATTCAGATGAGGTTCTCTTTAAAATGCCCAAGTGACTGAGAGAATTTGTGAATGTTTAAAATAGGTAGCTGGGATAGGGGTTTTAGTTGGCTGAGGCAGTTGAGTTCTTGGGGAAAGAAGCCCGGTCAGGGATTAGTCAGATGGTCAAGGGGTAATTGGCCAGTAGAAGGTAGTGTTATTGTTTCAGGTTGGGGATGTAGTTCAGGTCAGAGGACGTTAGTTTGATAGTCATGAGGTTAGTCAATTTGGGTCAGGGGCATTGACAGATAGGCTTGGTTGTAGGAATGAGGAGAGATCATAGTTGTGATGCTCACTTGCTGATCACCAAGACCGACCAAATATTAAACCATGTAACATTTACTTGACAAACATACAAGCGTCAGGCCCAAGTCTCAAGAACAGCGATACTGCACAAAGTCGCATCAGTCCATTGGAATGACATGCATCAAGCAACTTGTGTGCAATCTCCAATGATCTGCAGAATGGAAGGCTTGGAACAATGTATGCAGGTATGTTTGATCTCAATACATAATGCTAAACAGCCATGAACATTTCCTAGTAAAGATCTTTAAAAATGAACATAGAATAGTAATACTGATTTAATAATACTTGATCATTAATTGCCAAGAACAAACATTTTTGTAGAGTTAGTAAGGAAGTACACTGCATGCTTCAATGACCTGAAAATCTATTAACCTTGAATACTTGTACTATTCTATCTCCATAGTTGGAATCAACTCCAATAACAGCAGCTTTCAATTTCTTTTCTAATATCAGCCCATTTTCTGTGAAATTGTAAGCATTTATTTGCAAGAGGTGTTATTGTAATAACACTATATTTGCTTGATATTGTGCACATAAAATAAATTCCACATTCAAATTACATTCAAAAATCAAATCACAGTGATTCAATTTATATTATGGCTATGATTTAGCTTCTGTGACTTAAGTTAACCATATTCCAACTCACTTCGAACAAAGTCTGTTTATTAAGTTACCAGTGTACATCACAATCTAAGACATTCATTCTAAGCCTTCATTAAGAAATACCAACTTCTACTTTGTCCACTTAAGATACTTATTTGATCAAAACAGTTAGCAGCTTCTAACAATTAGCCCTTTCCAGTGATTGATACCCACTAGTATATTAAAATACACATCTTCACCTTTCTATTCTTTCTTGAAACCAAGTCACATTTAATTACATTCTTGCTGTCTTCAAGTTTGCAATAAAACAGTGGCTATAAACTGGTTTATTAAAATACATTAAAAGAAACTGCTACAATCTAAGAAACCATGACAGGTTTGGAATACACGAACAGGATTATTTAAGCAGCACATTGTCATACACCTAATGAATGGGTTTTGCCTGACAAATAGAAAAACCATTAAGGTGAACAATGTTAGTTGAAGCTATTTTCAGTGAATAAAAGGGTTTATTAAAGAAGCCATACAGAACACAAGCACTAAAGATTGATTCCTTAAAAGCTCAGCAGCGCTTAACCCAACTATTATACACTTTTTAAGTTGGTTTGCATTACAATCGGTTATAATGCAGTGACACCCGCAAACTAAGGAAAACTAAAGGATTAATGTCAGTTGTCCTGAATTTCAAAATGGTGGAGTTAAATAATTTAGATGTGTCTGAATCTTTTAAAACATCCTTTTTTCCTCACTGTAATCTAATCATGCTGATCCTGGACCCCTATCAGCAACACACAATTTGAGATTTATTTACTGTTCATTTGTTGGGTTTCCCAGCACATGGTTACCCTGGGGTCTTTTCTGCTGAAAGTTTGCTATGTTGGCAGCCTGCACTGGTGTATTGAAGCCGTTAGGAACAAAGAGAATATCTGTAAGCAAGCAAAGAAAGGGAACTGAGAAATTTTAATGAAAGCCTTCAGTTGTTATACTCATGGCTGTCTCCCCCCACCAACACCCCAAGATCCTCACCAGTTTTTTTTAATCTCCTTCCTTCGCATATTAAATGTCACCTCAATATCCAAATATGTTGATGCATACCACAGTCTGTTAGCTCAATTGAAAAACAGTTCCTTCCCTTATCCTTTACTTTATCATGTAATCACCATTATTGTTCCATTTTATTGCTGAAGCTATTCTGAAGGGTCACTGGACTCGAAACATTAATTCTGTTTTTTCTCTACAGATGCAGCTAGGCCTGCTGAGTTTCTCCAGCAATTCCCAGTGTTGTTATTTATTATTGACTCTACTTCTGATGTTAGAGTCATAGTGCTTTACAGTATAGTAAGAGATTTTTAGCCCAGCATCTCTATGCCCGCCATTGAGCACCTATCAATTCTAGTTCCATTTTCCAGCATTTGGTCTATTATGTTGTATGGTATAACATTTCAAGTGTTTATCTAAATAATGCTTCAATGTTGTGATGCTTCTTACCTCTGCTACCTTTCCAGAGGATGACTTCCAGATACCTATCCTCTTCTCGGTGAAAAATTCTTCTCTGAATCCCCCCTAAACCACCTGCTCTTTGACTTAAGTCTACATACCCTAGTTTTTTATCCTTCTACGAAGGGGAAACATTTCTTCCTATCTATTCTACCGATGTCCCAAATGTCGTGCCAGAAATGAATACGATATTCCACCTCAAACCGAACCAGTCTTATACCAAAGCTCATCATAGCCTTCTTGCATTTATACTCTATGCTTCTATTTATAAAGCCCAGCATCCCACATGTCTGGCTAATGATTTTTTCAACCTGCTTTGACATCTTCAATGATTTATACATATATGCCCCCAGGTGTTTCTATTCCGGCAGCCCATTTACAGTAGTATTCTTTATTTCATATTGTCTCTCCTCATGCTTCCTATCAACATTTACCACCTTCCTGCATTAAACTGAATTCTCTGCCGGTCCCCCTGAAATAACTCCACAGAGGCCAGTGTCCCATCAGCAAGTCTCCCTTCATTATACAGCCTCATACAGTGTCAGGAACCACAACGAACAGAACCCCTGACACTCCTCTTTTTATCTGTCAGCCAGGGATCCCTGAGTGGATCACATTTACTGTCCCAATCAGTCCCAACTCATTATATGAGGTCCAGCTGGCTGACCTCATTATAATCAGAATCCTCCTCCCACCCCCCTCCATCCAGCAGCCTGTGTACCTGGAAGTCTATTTTTATCCTTCTCACAGTACACAACACTTTCCAGTTTACATTATTTGAATAACCGAAAACGTGCCGAGCACATCCAAGTTAAGATGATTGACATATCAAGAAAAGCAGTAGTCCTCGTACCAATTTCTGGGTAACACTGCTGTATTCCATCCTTCAATCCAAAAGGTAATTCTGTTTCATGTCACTGATGTCAGTCAATTTTGTATTCGTGCTGCCATTGTCCCGTATTCCACAGAGCTCAACTTTTCTCCAATGTGTGGCACTTGATCAAATGCCTTTTGTAAGTCCATATAGAACACACTAACCATCATTCACCCTCTCTGCTACCTCATCAAAAGGCAAAGTGCAGAAAAAATGAAAAATGCCAAGAAACTAAGGAATATTCAATGGCGAGGGAGACACAGCTTGGACAAATAGAACAAGGAAATGGGGCAACATAGAGTACAGAGTGACAGATGTAATGAGATTTTAAAATTATTATTAATTCAAGAATATGGATGCCACTACTTGGACCAGCATTCATTAACCATCACAATTACTCCCAAGAGATGGTGGTGAACTGCTTTCTTGAATAACAGCAGTCCATTTGGCTGCTAGGAAGGGAGGGCCAGGATTTTGACTCAGTGACACACCCAAGAAAGGACAATGTATTTTTAAGTCAAGTTGTTGAATGGCTCGGGTGAACTTGCAGATGGTGGTGTTCCTATGTATTTGCTGCCCTTATTCTGGATTGTAGAGTGGCTATGTGTTTAGAAGATATTGTTGAAGGAGTCTTAGTGAATTTCTTTTGTGCATCTTACAGATGGCACACACTGCTGCTACTGTGCATTAGTGGAGGGATGGTATGTTTGTGCATGTCGTGAGTTATTCATGACAGTATTGCTAACCTCTGACCATCTTTTGTAGCCATTGTATTTTTATGGCCAGCCCAGTACTGTTTCTGGTCAATGGTAATGCCCAAATGTTGATAGTGGGGGATTCAGTGATGGTAATGCTTTTTAATGTCAAGGGCAGTGGTTAGCTTGTCTCTTATTGGATATGGTCTTTGCCTCGCATTTGCGCAGCGTGAATGTTACTTGCCACTTTTCAACCCAAGCCTGAATATTGGTCCAGATCATCCTCCATTTCGAATTGGACTGCTTCAGTTTCTGAGGAATTGCAAATTGTGCTGAACATTGTACAATCACTGCTGAATATTCCCACTTTTCCTCTTATGTTGCTAATTGTTGCATTATGAGTTGCATTAAATAAAACAGAATTATTTCCCAAATAAGGCAAGATCCTTCATCTCACTGTTAAAATGCACCGGGTCCTGGAAATGGGTGGTGATTTTAAATATTGACAGGACTTCACTCTCATAATGTATATCACATATTGCAGACAGGCTAGAAATAAAAATGAATCTAGGGCACAACCATGTTATTTTTCTGAGTTAAAATAAAAACGTGAGTGGAATAGGAGCAATTAATTTTCTTTTCAGTTTATTCATTTTTATTCTTTATCAACTAGCTGGCAATTTTCCGAATCTTTTGACATCTTAAAAAAAATCCTTCAATTTTCATTTGTCAATTCCTAAAATTAATTATTTTACAGCAGAGAGACAGGTTGCGCAATTTAGCTGTGCCACAGTTTACGTTCCTATTATCTCCTATCTCCTATCATCTTATTTCATCTTCATCGTATCAATATATACTTTATTCCTTTCTCCCTCAAAAACACTTGTATTATGTCATAGAGTCATGGAGATGTACAGCATGGAAACAGATCCTTCGGTCCAACCTGTCCATGCCGACCAGATATCCCAACCCAATCAAGTCCCACCTGCCAGCACCCGGCCCATATCCCTCCAAACCCTTCCTATCTATATACCCATCCAGGTGCCTTTTAAATGTTGCAATTGTACCAGCCTCCACTACATCCTCTTCCAGCACATTCCATACACGGACCACCCTCTGCGTGAAAAAGTTGCCCCTTAGGTCTCTTTTATATCTTTCCCCTCTCACCCTAAACCTATGCCCTCTAGTTCTGGACTCCCCGACCCCAGGGAAAAGACTTTGTCTATTTATCCTATCCATGCCCCTCATAATTTTGTAAACCTCTATAAGGTCACCCCTCAGCCTCCGACGCTCCAGGGAAAACAGCCCCAGCCTGTTCAGTCTCTCCCTGTAGCTCAAATCCTCCAATCCTTGCAAGACTTTTGTAAATCTTTTCTGAACCCTTTCAAGTTTCACAACATCTTTCCGATAGGAAGGAGACCAGAATTGCATGCAATATTCCAACAGTGGCCTAACCAATATCCTGTATAGCCGCAACATGACCTCCCAACTCCTGTACTCAATACTCTGACCAATAAAGGAAAGCATACCGAACACCTTCTTCACTATCCTATCTACCTGCGACTCCGCTTTCAAGGTGCGATGAACCTGCACTCCAAGGTCTCTTTGTTCAGCAACACTCCCTATGTCCTTACCATTAAGTGTATATGTCCTGCTAAGATATGCTTTCCCCAAATGCAGCACCTCCATTTATCTGAATTAAACTCCATCTGGCACTTCTCAGCCCATTGGCCCATCTGGTCCAGATCCTGTTGTAATCTAAGGTAACCCTCTTCGCTGTCCACTACACCTCCAATTTTGGTGTCATCTGCAAACTTACTAACTGCACCTCTTATGCTCGCATCCAAATAATTTATGTAAATGACAAAAATTAGAGGACCTAGCCCTGATCCTTGTGGCATGCCACTGGTCACAGGCCTCCAGTCTGAAAAACAACCCTTCACCACCACTCTCTCTTCTAACTTTGAGCCAGTTCTGTATCTAAATGACTAGTTCTCCCTGTATTCCATGAGATATAACCTTGCTAATCAGTCTCCCATGGGAAACGGTGGCACAGTGGTTAGCACTGCTGCCTCACAGCGCCAGAGACCCGGGTTCAATTCCCGCCTCAGACGATCTCTGTGTGGAGATTGCACATTCTCCCCGTGTCTGCGTGGGTTTCCTCCCACAATCAAAAAATGTGCAGTTTAGGTGAAGTGGCCATGCTAAATTGCCCCAAGGTGAAGGGGTAAATGTAGGGGAATGGGTCTGGGTGGGTTACGCTTCGGGGGAGTCAGTGTGGACTTGTTGGGCCGAAGGGCCTGTTTCCACACTGTAAGTAATCTAATCTAAATAAAAAACCTTGCCGAACTCCTTACTGAAGTCCATATAGATCACATTTACTGCTCTGCCTTCATCAATCCTCTTTGTTACTTCTTCAAAAAACTCAATCAAGTTTGGGAGACATGATTTCCCATGGACAAAGCCATGTTGACTATCCCGAATCAGTCCTTGCCTTTCCAAATACATGTACATTCTCTCCCTCAGGATTCCCTCCAACAACTTGCCCACCACTGAGGTAAGGCTCACCGGTCTATAGTTCCCTGGCTTGTCTTTACCACTCTTCTTAAACAGTGGCACCACGTTTGCCAACCTCCAGTCTTCCGGCACCTCACCTGTGACTATTGGTGATACAAATATCTCAGCAAGAGGCTCAGCAATCGCTTCTCTAGCTTCCCACAGAGTTCTCGGGTACACCTGATCAGGTCCTGGGGATTTATCCACCTTTAAACATTTCAAGACATCCAGCACTTCATCCTCTGTAATCTGGACATTTTGCAAGATGTCACCATCTATTTCCCTACAGTCTATATCTTCCATATCCTTTTCCACAGTAAATAGGGATGCAAAATATTCATTTAGTATCTCCCCCATTTTCTGTGGCTCCACACAAAGGCTGCCTTGTTGATCTTTGAGGGACCCGATTCTCTCCCTAGTTACCCTTTTGTCCTTAATATATTTGTAAAAACCCTTTGGATTCTCCTTAATTCTATTTGCCAAAGCTATCTCATATTCCCTTTTTGCCCTCCTGATTTCCCTCTTAAGTATACTCCTACTTCCTTTATACTCTTCTCAGGATTCACTCGATTTATCCTGTCTATGCCTGACATATGCTTCCTTCTTTTTCTTAACCAAATCCTCAATTTCTTTAGTCATCCAGCATTCCCTATACCTACTAGCCTTCCCTTTCACCCTGACAGGAATATACTTTCTCTGGATTCTCATTATCTCATTTCTGAAGGCTTCCCATTTTCCAGCTGCACCTTGACCTGCGAACATCTGCCTCCAATCAATTTCGAAAGTTCTTGCCTAATACCGTCAAAATTGGCCTTTCTCCAATTCAGAACTTCAACTTTTAGATCTGGTCTATCCTTTTCCATCACTATTTTAAAACAAATAGAATTATGGTCGCTGGCCCCAAAGTGCTCCTCCTCCACTGACACCTCAGTCACCTGCCCTGCCTTATTTCCCAAGAGTAGATCAAGTTTTGCACCTTCTCTAGTAGGTACATCCACATATTGAATCAGAAAATTGTCTTGTATACACTTAAGAAATTCCTCTCCACCTAAACCTTTAACACTATGGCAGTCCCAGTCAATGTTTGGAAAGTTAAAATCCCCTACCATAACTACCCTATTATTCTTACAGATAGCTGAGATCTCCTTACAAGTTTGTTTCTCAATTTCCCTCTGACTATTGGGGGATCTATAATACAATCCTAATAAGGTGATCATCCCTTTCTTATTTCTCAGTTCCACCCAAATAACTTGCCTGGATGTATTTCTGGGAATATCCTGCCTTAGCACAGCTGTAATGCTATCCCTTATCAAAAATGCCACTCCCCCTCCTCTCTTGCCTCCCTTTCTATCCTTCCTGTAGTATTTGTATCCTGGAACATTAAGCTGCCAGTTCTGCCTATCCCAGAGCCATGTTTCTGTAATTGCTATGATATCCCCGTCCTATGTTCCCAACCATGCAGAGTTCATCTGCCTTCCCTGTTAGGCCCCTTGCATTGAAATAAATGCAGTTTAATTTATTAGTCCTACCTTGTCCCTGCCTGCCCTGACTGTTTGACTCACTCCTGTTCTCAGCTGTACCAGTCTCAGATCGATCTCTTTCCTCACCATCTCCCTGGGTCTCACCCCCCCCCCCCCCCCCATCTTACTAGTTTAAATCCTCCCAAGCAGTTCTAGCAAATTTCCCTGCCAGTATATTAGTCCCCTTCCAATTTAGGTGCAATCCGTCCTTCTTGTACAGGTCACTTCTACCCCAAAAGAGATTCCAATGATCCAAAAATGTGAATCCTTCTCCCATACACCAGCTCCTCAGCCACGCATTCATCTGCTGTATCCTCCTATTCCTGCCCTCACTAGCTCGCAGCACTGGGAGTAATCCAGATATTACTACTCTTGAGGACCTCCTTTTAAAATTTCTGCCTAACTCTCTGTAATCTTCCTTCAGAATCTCAACCTTTTCTCTTCCTATGTCGTTGGTTCCAATGTGGACAATGACCTCCTGCTGGCCCTTCTCTCCCCTGAGAACATTTTGCACCCTCTCTGAGACATCCTTGATCCTGGCACCAGGGAAACAACACACCATTCTGCTTTTTCTCTGCTGGCCACAGAAACGTCTGTCTGTACCTCGGACTACAGAATCCCCTAACACAACTAATCTTTTGGAAGTTGACATGCCCCTCGTTGCATTAGAGCCAGTCTCAATACCAGAAACTTGGCTGTTCCCCTGAGAATCCATCACCCCTTACATTTTCCAAAACAGCATACCTGTTTGAAATGGGTATATCCACAAAAGACTCCTGCACTTGCCGCCTACTTCTCTTACCCTTCCTGGAGTTAACCCATCTATGTGACTGTATCTGAGACTTCCCCCCCTTCCTATAACTGCCATCCATCACATACTGTTCCTGTTGCAAATTCCTCATCGCTTTTATCTGTCTCTCCAACCAATCTACTTGATCTGATAAGATTCGCATCCAACAGCATTTATGGCAGATGTAATCCGCAGTAACCCTTAAACTCTCTTTATACTCCCACATCTGACAAGAAGTACATATCACTGCAAAGGCCATTTTTGCTCCTTCACAATCTACAGACCCAGAAAATAACACTGTCTTATTCCTCTACAAACAATGCCCCAGGTTAAATTAATAGCTATGGTTTATATTTTAAGATTAATCAAGAGACCTAGCTCCAAAAACATATAATCAAGAACCCACTGTACTCATTAATACAGCTTTTCTCTTGGACAGACTTAAAAACAACAATTAACTTATTTGATTCTGTTCGCCCAACAGTTCCTCCAAGATTAGTTGTGAATTTCATTGTTTGTTAATTTTCCCAGACGCACTCCAATGTCCAGCGATACACGAATTCAAACAGCAAAGGCAGTAACTGTGCAGGTTCTCTCTCTCTCTTGCACTGTCCTCACCACGTGCTTCCTTTGTCTGTTCTTCTCCCTTTTAAAACTGCTGTTGTTTTGACTTTTTTTTTCCAAAGTTCCAAAACAATATAACAGCATATAAAACAGTAATTGCTACTCCTGGAATTCGAGGAAATCACCTCGAACACCTAAAATATCTCAAAAAAAGGAGCAGCTCTTACAACCAGAAATAAGTTCCTTTAATGTAATAAACGTTTCAAGCTGCTTTGCAGAGCTATTATGAAACATGTGACACTGAGTCTCATAAGGCAATGTTCGAACAATTGACCAAAAGCCTGGGTAAAGATAGCTTTTATGAAACATCTTTAGGAGCAAGTTAAGGCAGAGGAGTTTTGGAATTGAATTCCAGAGGTTAGGGCTGAAACAGCTGAAGGCAAGACATCCAGCAGAATAGTCATCATCTGTGAACATCCCCACTTCTGATCTTATGACAGAGGGAAGATCATTGATGAAGCAACTGGAAGATGATTAGGCCTAGGACACTACTCTGAGGAACTCCTGTAGAGATGTTCTAGAGATGACTGACCTCCAACAACCACAACCACTTTCCACTATGTTAGATTGATTCCAACCAATAGGTTTTCCATTCTCATTGACTCTAATTTTGCTCAGGCACCTTTATGCTGTGCTCAGTCAAACACAGCCTTTGTGTCAAGATCAGTCACTCTCACCTACCCTCAGGAGTTCGGCTCTTTCAGTTACCTTTGTACCATGGCTGTAATGAGGTGTCGAACCATGGTGTTGGCACTAGAAAATTGTCCGGCATGATTGACGTTATTTGAACTTGTTTGAAATGGGAGCGCTCCAAGGTGGATGACCTAACTAATTGTGGCATCATTGTACAGGAAGCCATTCAGGCGAGGAGAACAAAACATCATATAGCACAGTGTGGATAACGGACCCTGCTCTCTACAGCAAAGTGTGAGAGTCCGTCAGGCAATTTTGTCTGCAGGATGCCTAGTGAGAAGCATCTCTGAGTCTTTCAGAGCTAAGAACAGCAGGAAGAGAGGATCCAGTCATTAGTATTATTGTAGGTATCAACAGCATAGACGGGACGAGGAAAAAAAAAAGAGATTCATCATGTCAATACCTGGACCTGGATGTGAATTAAGAAAAAAGCCACAAAGGTAATAATCTCTACTTTTTTACTAAACACAAGCAAATTGACATTGGACAAATAATAATGGAGACATGAATGCAGGGGATACAGACTGATGTTGGAGACGTGGCTTCTGGTTCTTAAGGCACCAGCATCAACTATGTGGAAAATGACATCTCTGTTATCAAGATGATCAATACCCAGAACAAGCTGTGTAAGTAGGGAAGTAGAGAGAGGTTTAAAGTAAGCACTAGGGGAAGATGTAGTAAATCAATGAGTGGAGACAAGGCAAGCAAGAAGAGTATTACTATGGGAAATGACAAATAGACTGTGATAGGAAGGGAAAGAGTAGATTTCTAAGCAAGTAAACTGATAAGACTAGAGATTAGAAAAATAATAAAAAGGACAGTATCAGATATTCTGTAACTGAATGTGCATAGTGGAACTAGAAGTAGGTATGTGCAATCTGAACCATCACAGCAACATGGTTCAGCATAGGACCAGAATATTGACGGGTGTACATAATATTTAGAAAGTACAGGAACATACGAAAAGTGAGAGGGTTGGCTCTGTTGATTAATCATGGTATTTGTCAAATAGAGGGGGATATCCAAAGTTCAAGGAAACAGGATGTAAAAGTTTATTGAGTAAAGATGGGCCACTGCAGTCCATTAGGTGTATGTTCATCCACAATACTATTGGGGAGGGAGTTTCAGGACTTCAACCCAATGACACTGAAGAAATACTGATATAGTTTCAAGTCAGGATGGTGAATGACCTAAAAGGAAACTTGTAGGTAGTAATGTCCCCATATATCTGCTGCCCTATTCCTTCCACATGACATTGGTTGAGGGTTTAGAAGAAACATTGATGTACTGTTGCAGTATATCTTATAGATGTTACACACTCCTGCTACTGAGTGTTGGTGATGTGGTGAGAGAATATTTGTAGATGTGCTGCCAATCAAGCATGCTGCTTTGCCCTGGATGGTGTCAAGCTTCTTTTTGGAGCTCCACTGAACCAATGGAGAATATTCTAACTATTTCACTCCTGATTTGTGCCTTGTAGATGATAGACAGGCTTGGGGAGTCAGGAAGTGAATTACTCACTGCAAGATTCCTATCCTTTGATCTCCCATTACAGCCACTTTCTTTATGTGGCTAGTCGGTTCAGGTTCTGGTCAGCTGTAATCCCCAGGATTTGATAATGGAGAATTCAGCAAAGGTAATGCCATTGAATGTCAAGGGGTTATGCTTAAAGATAGCCATTGCCTGGCTTGTACAGCACAAATTTGCAACCTTTCAGCCTATCTCTAGATACTGTTGAGGTCTTCCTGTATTTGGCATGGACTGCTTCAGTATCTGAGGAATTGCAAATAGAGCTGAACATTGCTTGCTGATAATTGCACACTCACATTTCTGATCTTAGAGTGGAGAGAAGATCATTATTGAAGCAGCTTGGAAATTAGGATACCACCCTGAGGAATTCCTGCGGAGATAGCTGGACCTAAAATGACTGAGCTCCATCATCCATAACCATCTACATTTGTGCCAGGTATGGCTCCAACAAGTGGACAGTTTTCTCTCGGATTCCCATTGACTCCAATTTTCCTTCAGCTCCTTGATGCCACACTCCACCAAACTGGCCTCGATGCCAAGGCTATAAATGAGGTCAGGAGCTGGGATGCCCTGGCAGAATCCATACTGGATGTCACTGAGCAGGTTATTGCTGCACAAGTGTTACTTGACACCGCTAATGACACCATCCATCACCTTATTCATAATCGAGAGTAGTCTGATGGGGTGAGTTGAAACTTTATTGCTGGAACAGCACAGCAGGTCAGGCAGCATCCAGGGAACAGGAGATTCGACGTTTCGGGCACAGGCCCTTCTTCAGGAATCCTGAAGAAGGGCCTGTGCCCGAAACGTCAAATCTCCTGTTCCCTGGATGCTGCCTGACCTGCTGTGCTGTTCCAGCAATAAAGTTTCAACTTTGATCTCCAGCATCTGCAGACCTCACTTTCTTCCCGTCTGATGGGGTGACTTTGAGTATAAAGGCCATGTTTGGGCAATTTTCCACATAGTTGGGTAGATGCCAGTGTTATAACTGGAACAGCTTGATAAGGGAGCCCAAGTCTTCAATACTATTGCTGGAATATTGTCAGGGACCTTAGTTTTTACAGTATCCAGTTCATCTGGCCATTTCTTGATGTTGTGTGCAGCACATCAAATTGGCCTACAATTGGCCTCTATGATACTGGGGACCACTGGAGGAGGCCGCGATAGTCATGTACTTGGCACATCTGGCTGTAGATGCTGTAAATGCTTCAGCCTTATCATGTACACTGATGTGCTGCACCTCTCCATCATTGAAAATAAGGCCACTTATGCAGCCTCTTTCTCCATTGTGTTATTTAGTTGTTCATCATCATTCCGCATTGGAAGTAGCAGGATTGCTTAGTTTAACACTTGTCATCAGGACGATGTTAGAAGCTATTAAAGACAATATAGCAATGCACTTAGAAAATTCAAGATAATCAGGCACAGTCATCTTGGTTTTGTGAAAGGGAAATCATTTTTAACATTTGTTTGGAGTTCTTTGAGGAATTAACAAAGAATATACAGGAATTGGCAAATTAAACTATACTTAGATTTCCAAAAGGCATTTAATATGGTGTCACATCAACCATTACTGCAGAGTATAAAAGCTCATGTAAATGGGCCATTTTCCATTTGGCAAGATATAATAAATGGTCTGCTACAGGGTTCAGACCGAGGCCTCAACATTTTACAACTTATCTAACATAACCTGAGGGTTAGATAGGGTGGACAGGGAGACCCTTTTTCCAAATATGGGGAGGCAAACACGAGGGGACACAACTTTAAAGTGAGGGGTGATAGGTATAAGACAGATGTCAGAGGTAGTTTCTTTACTCAGAGAGTAGTAAGGGTATGGAATGCTTTGCCTGCAATGGTAGTAGATTCGCCAAGTTTAAGTGCATTTAAGTCATCATTGGACAGGCACATGGACGTACATGGAATAGTGTAGGCGGGACGGGCTTCAGATTAGTATAACAGGGAGGCGCAACATTGAGGGCCGAAGGGACTGTACTGCACTGTAATGTTCTATGAAGGAATTGAAGGTATGATACAAATGACACTAAGATAGGAATCTAAGTTGTGAAGATGACACAAGGACACTGGAAATAGATGTAGAGTGAGCATTCAAACGTCTAGCAGATGGAATGCAATGTGAAAAATAAGGGAGTTATCTACTTTAGCAGGAAGAATAAAAAAAAATATTATCTCAGTGGTGAGAGATTTCAGGCTCCAACTTGCAGATGAACCTGAGTGTAGGACTACATGAATCACAAACTATTAGCGTGCAGGTACAGCAAGCAAATAGGAAAGCTAATTATGCTAACAGTTTAAGCTACAAATGTTATACTTTATTGCAAAGGGAACTGAACACAATAGTAGGAACCTCATGCTTCAATTATAGAGTCTTGGGGATATCACTTCTGCAGTACTGTGTACATTATTGGTCTTCTTATGTAAGTAAAGATGCAATTGG
Source organism: Chiloscyllium plagiosum (assembly GCF_037043375.1). NCBI lineage: Eukaryota > Metazoa > Chordata > Chondrichthyes > Orectolobiformes > Hemiscylliidae > Chiloscyllium > Chiloscyllium plagiosum. Next base: position 96,893,371 of record NW_028270142.1, on the reverse strand, counting down.
TTTAGAAGCAGTTCAGAGAAGATTTACTAGACTAATACCTGTATGTTACCTTATCAGAAATACCTGGACAGGCTAGGCTAATATCTGTTGGATAAGAGGAAGTAGCAACTTTATGAAGTCTTAGGGTGTTTTGACAAGGTGCATTTTATAGGATTGTCTTAAACAAAGGCTCACTGTTATAAAATAAGGGGTCACCCATTTAAGACAAGGACAAGGAAAAATTCTTTGCCCACAGAGGCTCATGAGACTTTGGTGCTCTTTTCCTCTAACGGCAATGGAGATAGAATCTTTGACTGAAAGGGGTGAAAGCTTTTTAATGGTGGGCAGGAATGTAGAGTAATCAGATCAATGCGATCTAAATGATTGGCAAGCAAGGTCAAAGATGTGGGTAGCCTAATCCCACTTGTAATTCATAAAAAATGTATGTATAACTGTATTCCTTCATTGGTTCAATGGGATTAAAGTATACTGCTGATCAATGCAAACATACTTGTCTGACAGCTGCTCCTACTGCAATTTAATTCTGAGTTTTGTCAAACTCTGTTTCCCATTGTCTTTGTGTTTTGAATCTTTGTTTTCTGTGTAATAATCCCTGACATTAACTGCAGACTAAAGCATCCTGAGTAGTATCTGTTGGAGTTCTTGATTTACAAGTTTACAACATCCCAATCCATTGGATTAGCCAACTAAACTATTACCCTGAAACACTGGCATTAAATTGACTGGATTTGTTCAAGAGCACGATTAGTAGAGTTCAGCTGTCATCTTTGTTGCTTGATTTTGCTCCAAAGTATGGTTTGGATTTTACATTTCACATCAAAAATTGCTAATTCTCCCGTATACAATGCATGACGGCATTGGAATTTCTGGGAACTCTCCTGTTTTTGGGAATGGCACAGGAACTTAGGGCTATTGTTTGTGTACACATGAAATTTATCCCTTCCAGCTGAGAGTTCAATACCATTAAAACTGTACTCACTGGTCAAGGGAAAACAGTTGGTGAGAATCTAGATCACTGTTGATGTGATAGATGTCCCTCACTCTAGTGTATGGAAAGGGGCATGATGTAAGTTTCACATTCATAAATAGTCAGAGAAAATGAATAGCAAGGGTCTGGGAAAGCTGCAGGATGCGTATATCTATTCGCATGTAACTTGGAACCTTGGGAAATTGGTGCTGGAAGTTCAAGTGTTATACCCGGCGATATTTTTGATTGTCTTGTTCAGAAACGTCGCGACGCGTCTTGGGCATGAGGAGACTTCAACGTTAAATGGCACAGAGGAAGGAACATGACCACTGCTTTCTGAGCGAGCTAAAAAAAGTTAACAACCGTATATACTCAAGTAATAGTCACATTTTTTTGACTACTTTTTAAGGTTAAATTTATGGGGTTGACTATTACATGAATATTACTTTTGAGGGGATGAAAGTCATGCCAGTCAAAATTCATACCGTATAATTAACAGAAGCCCAAATGATCTCTAAATGAATAAAGAGGGAAAAAAAATGAATTCTGCTAATTCTGGAAACCTGGTGCGGAACACAACAGCCAGCGGACTGGAAAACTGGGAGCGAAACGAAACAATCGGCAAACTGGAAAGCTGGAGCGGGACGTGACAGCCGGCACACTGACTCATAAATGTTGATCTGTTATCCATGAAGTAGGGTCAACCTTTACACGAGATATATGGAAAATTCCAGGTTATTTGGCCAAAAATAGTGGGTCGGCTTTTACATGAGATCAACTATTACTTGAGTATATACGGTATATAAATATTTTTAATCAACCTATTCAGAAAACCTATTATGCAGCTTTGGTGCAGATAGGACGTGAACCAGACCTCCTGGCTCAGAGGCATGGACACGGTGGCCCAGTGGTTAGCCCTGATGCCTCACAGCAACAGGGTCCCAGGTTCGATTCCAGCCTCGGGTGACTGTGTGGAGTTTGCACATACTCCCAGTGTCTGTGTGGGTTTCTTCCGGGTGCTCTGGTTTCCTCCCACAGTCCAAAGATGTGCAGGGCAAGTGAACTGACCATGCTAAATTGCCCTGAGTGTTAGGTGCATTAGTCAGAGGAAAATGGGTCTGGGTGGGTTACTGTTCAGAGGGTCGGCATGGACTGGTTGGGCCGAAGGGTCTGTTTCCACACTGTAGGGAATCTAATCTATTCCGTGCCCTCTGCCATCATCGCATGCTTACTGAGCAATTTGGAAATTGTGCATTGATGATGCTGTTTAAATGCAGCCTGAATCTTTCAAAGGTGAGGGGCACTCTGGCAGCAGACTGAAGAAAACACTTCAGTGAATGGCTACAACAATTACGGACTAGACATAGAGGTTCACATCCAATGCCCTTTGATGTCTCCTCCAGGACACTTCACTCCACCACCTCCTCTTCTACTCATATACAACACTCCCTCCTCTCAGAAGATTTGCCATCCGCATTTTCCATTGCATTTTCCACAGAGTATTAATATTCTGTAATTAGGTCAGTCACATTTGAAGTGGTTCACATGGTTCTATCTTTCAGGAGGTTCTGCATCAACATAAAGCAGTGACTTAGAAAGTCATAGAGTACTTGTGCACAATCATTTCATGGGTAAACAGGCAGAGATAAGGCTTCATATCAACTTATTCTTTTTGCCTCAAACCCAGAAATTGCTGGAAAAGCTCAGGTCTGGCAGCATCTGTGGGGAGAAATCAGAGTTAACATTTCAGACCTAGTGATCTTTCCTCAGAACAGCTCTGAGGAAGGTTCACTGGACCCAAAACGTTTGCTGTGATTTCTCTCCATGGATGCTGCCAGACCTGCTGAGCTTTTTTAACAATTTCTAGGTTTGTTTCTGATTTCCAGCATCTGCAGCTCTTTTGATTTTTATTCTTTTTGCCTTCTTGATTCTACCTTACTTTACCCACTCTGTAATTGCTTTGAGTTGCAACTTTAGTCTACTTGACCTTGCTTCACACAAAACCCTACCCCAACTCTCTGGTATATTGAAGAAGGGTATTAAATCAATGAACTGTTGAAAACTTCTGGCAAATCGAGATGAACAATGCAACTCCTCGACTTCATCTTTGCACTGTGCTTCATCTATCTCCTTCTCTTGCTACCCAGGCAGTGTTAAGAGTCAGGGCCACAGTATATGCAGGATGTAACACATGACCACGCTAATCTGAAAACAACGTTTGGGTGGAATGCAGAGCTTTTTCTGAACAGCTCAGGCATTAGCAGCTGTACTGAGAACATGGCAGATACTGAAGGATATTCATATAAGAAAATGTTCTAACTGAAACATTATTCCTGAACAAAAGATTAAGTGGCAATAATAATCAGATTTATTGTCTTAACTGGACTCAAATTTAGTGAAATATTTGAATGCAAATGCATAAAAAGAAATCATTAGAACAGGAAAAGACATTTTGCAGTGATTTAATACCATACCCCAGTTCTAATGTGAAGAAATCAAGAGTAGGATTTCCAACTGCTGAAAATAATAATTTCCACAGCTATTCAGGTAGATTTCCTCAGTATGCTTTTAGATCAGTGTAGCTATTTATAAAACTTAATATCAACAGCCACATAAGCCATGCTTCTATTGATTCAAAGTGCACACACATTATGTCCATCAATGTGACTCTATCATACATTGTTAAACATTTGGTATCGATTGGTACAACTTTCAAATGAAACTCAATATACATCGTTTACAATGTTAATAGAATAACATAGCAAAATTATTTAAGAAACTATCTTATTAACATATTTACAGGTTCAAACAAAACAAAAAAAAACACTACATTTGGTCAATCACAAAATGAGTTGTTGCAAAGGCAAAGTTTCTTTTGTGTGTTCCGTTCCAAGTTTGGTTTAACATTTATTTTTTCATAGCTATTGGAATTTTATACAGCCAAGGGATAATCATGCATTACTCTTGGCAGCTGGTTCATTCCACTGACATATATCCTGTCACAATTCTATATGTAGTAATTACAGAATTAAAATATTTAAAGAGAAAAACTGTTTTGGAGCCAGACCAATGATATACTACAACCCCAGATTTCAAATAATTCATCCTGTGTTTTAATTTCACATAATATAATTAGTCATTAAATGGAATTAAACGGACTACTAGATTTTGCTTTGTATTGCTCAGTTTTTGTGACTGAAATTCTGCAAAGAAGCTAACAGAGCAGTGTTCACCTTGACTGGCCAGCCACTAATATCCCAAAAAATAAACAGAAGCCCAGTATGCAGTGATCAAAGCTTGATCAGATTTAACATGATTTAAGAAAATTAAAAATAACTAAAAGAAGATGACAGTATACAACTCAGAAGGACTAAATATAACAAAACACCTGAAAAACAGTGATGGATTAGACTAGGAACTCAACAGCAAATCTACAGAGGAGAATTTTAACATCCTTATCCTCAACCAGTATGACAGAGCCCAGCATGATAGTGCAACAAACAAGTCTAAAGGGATTGAATTTGAGTTTGATTTATTGTTGTCACATTTACTGATATACAGTGAAAGTATTGTATTGTGTACTATACAGGCAGATATTACTACACAAAGTGCATCAGGGTAGTAGAGGAGTGCAGAATACGCTGTTACAGCCAAAGGTGCACGCGTGGTGGTGGTGGGGGTGGTGGGGGTGGTGGGGGTGGTGGGGGGGGGTGGGGGGGGAGAGTGGAGAGAGAGAGAGAGAGAGAGAGAGAGAGAGAGAGAGAGAGATCAGAATTAACATTTAATGGGTCTGTTAAATGTCTGATAATAGCAGAGTTGAAGCTGTTCTTGAATTGCTGAGCATTGGAATAAATTATATATGATAAAAAGAATAGCTAATGTACCATACAAGCAATCCAAAAGTCACCAATTTCATATCGCCAAAATTGATGTCAATGTGATAATTCAGTAGTTATCTGGTAATTTTCAAATCGAAAGGCCGTTGTGTTTATTGTCCTTATGACGACTGTGGTAGCTGGGGTTAACATCTCCAACTTTCCTGTCTCTGCCTGAATTAAGTCTGCGACACCGGGGAAAAACCAGTATAGACTAGTATGAAACCATATCAAGATCTACTGGTGTATACTGACTTTGATCTGAGTGGATTTGAATTCACACTGGAGGCAACCAGAATGCTGGTCAATCTGCTAGTCAGAATCTGGGAACTGTAGTTTCATGCCTTTTCAACATAAACTCCTTAATGTGCTGTAAACCCAGTATTGTCTCTTAACATCATTGAGAGTACTCATACTGAAGATCCATTTGAACATTATGCTCATACCTCACATATCTTTCCGTTAATTTTATACAGTTACCCACCCCCGCCCTTAACTCCTCACTCTCACAGCCACTTCCTCTGATGCAAGTAGACATAAGCCTTTCCATTCCTGTGATCATTCACAGCTCCTGGCCTCCAACTCCCCACACTCAAAGAGTTTGCATGCATCCCAAACTATTTTGTAATCAATCTGCTCAGAGATGTTATTACACAGCTGGTCTCTTGGCTCAAACCTAGGGACAGTACCACTACATCTAAACAGACACAACCAAAACTCTATTATCTCTTATTTTGTGATTGTTTTGTTAATGGCTTACTAATTGCAAAAAAAAAAGCAGAGCCACATATTCATTGCAGTATTTTTCATTTTTTTACAGATGAATCAAAAACTCATATTAGAGACAGCATATAAATTTCTGCATATATTCACATCATGCTAATATCTGTACATGGCAGCAGTAAATGTGCCTGCTGCATTGATTAAAAGCCTTAAGCATAGAAAAATAAATCTGAATTAATTCATATTAGTTTAATCTTAAAGGAAAAAAATGCAATATCACCAAGTTTATAGCCAAGTCAATAGCACTCTCAACAGCTCAATGACCAGGACTGGTGCACATGCCTTTGTGCAGTGTGTTTAACAGTGTTCTTCCATGTAGGTGAGCACATTTCTTCATTGTTTCTTGACCTTGCATTAGTCTCTATTGAACTCAATGAACAACTAAGACTTGCCTATTAGAGAAACTCTTAATATTTTGCATTAGGCAGATAATTTAATTGTAATTAACTCTCTCCCTTACCAGCTTTTAGATTATGGCTGCTGTATTGAAACACTCTTGTATGATCACTGGATGACAAGACAGTGTCCAGAATTGTCTCCATTGAGAGGGACATGAGGAGATTCAAGCCCCATCTCCACAATCCCAAATATGTATCTATGGTTCACTGGGTCCAGCCAAATGTTGGGAATTCAAATAACTATGACTCTGGAGAGTTTGTGAGGAAACCTGATGATGAATACTACAAAGCACTGATCCGTTTGCTTAAGGGTAAGCCACCAATACAATATTGTTCTTGTGCGCAATGCTGCTAGAACCTGTGTAATTGTTATATACTTCCAATCTCCAGAAACTCACCCGCCAAAACAAAATTAGGGCTCAAAGGACAAAATGCAGCCTGAGGAAGTATATTTGGGGACATTTTGGCACATTAAGGCTGAGAGCAATGATCCCCATGGTCTGAAGAGCAGAAACATACAGGTCAAGAGGATATCGGAGGTCAGAGTGCAAACTGGTGTCAGGACCAAATACCAAAGTACAGTGGTCTTCTACTGGTCCAGTGCTGCTTGAGAAAGGAAGGCCTATGGATATCTGTTTTATCCACTCCTCTTCCCCACCTCCACTCACCAGTTAAGGCCCTTAACTGAGGGGCTTCATCTTGCCATTGCCAGCATTAATTCAGTGATGGACAGAGGATTCATCATACAAGGAGTACAACAAGCAAACCAATGGGGGATTGCTTGCAGGCTCAAAAAGAAGTCCATAAGACATAGGAGTGGAAGCAAGACCATTTGGCACATCGGGTCCACTGTGCCACTTAATCATGGCTGATAGGCGTTTCAATTCCACTACCCGCACACTTCCCGTAGCCCTTAATTCCTTGCGAGACCAAGAATTTATCAATCTCTGTCTTGAAGACACCCAACGTCCCAGCCTCCACTACGCTCTGTGGCAATGAATTCCACAGGTCCACCACTCTCTGACTTAAGAAATGTCTCCTCATTTGTGTTCTAAATTGACCCCCTCTAATTTTAAGGCTATGCCCATGGGTCCTAGTCTCCCCGCCTAATGGAAACAAATTCCCAGGTGTCCACCCTTTCTAAGCCATGCATTATCTTGTAAGTTTCTATTAGATCTCCCCTCAACCTTCTAAACTTTAATGAATACAATCCCAGGACCCTCAGCTGATCATCATGTGTCCGGCCTACCATTCCAGGGATCATCCGTGTGAATCTCTGCTGGACACACTCCAGTGCCACTATGTCCTTCCTGAGATGTGGGGCTCAAAATTAGACATAGTATTCTAAATGGGGCCTAATTAGCACTTTATAAAGTCTCAGAAGCATGTTGCTGCTTTTATATTCCAACCCTCTTGAGAAAAATGACAACATTACATTTGCTTTCTTAATCACAGACGCAATCTGCAAATTAACCTTAGAGAATTCTGGACTAGCACTCCCCAATCACTTTGCACTTTGGCATAATGAATTTTATCACCGTTTTTTAAAAAAAGTCCATGCCGGTATTCTTTTTTCCAAAGTGCAAGACCTCGCACTTGTTTATGTTGAAATTCATCAGCCATTTCCTGAACAACTCTCCTAAACTGTCTAAATCTTTCCGCAGCCTCCCCACTCCGCAGTACTACCTGCCCTGTCCGCCTAACTTCGTATCATCGGCAAACTACACCAGAATGCCCCCAGTCCCTTCGTCCAGATCATTAATACATAAAGTGAACAGCTGCGGCCCCCAACATTGAACCCTTGTCACCGGCTGCCCTTCTGAACAAGAACCTTTTATCCCAACTCTCTGCTTTCTGTCAGACAGTCAATCCTCAATCCATGTCAGTAGCTCACCTCGAACACCATGGACCCTCACCTTACTCAGCAGCGTCCCATGAGGAACCAAACGCCTTTTAGAAGTCTAGATAGATAACATCCACTTGGTTTCCCTGATCTAACCTACTTGCTACCCTTCAAAGAATTTTAATAGGTTTGTCAGTCACGACCTCCCTTTTCTAACTCCATGCTGACTTGTTCTAATTCGACCCTGCACTTCCAAGAATTTAGAAATCTCATCCTTAACAATGGATTCTAGAATTTTGTCTACAACAGAGGTTAGGCTACTTGGCCTATAATTTTACATATTTTGTCATGAACAAGGGAGTTACAATAGTGATTTTCCAATTATCTGGGACTTTCCTTGATTCCAGTGATTTTTGAAAGATCACAACCAATGCCTCCACTATTTCCTCAGCCACCTCCATCAGAACTCAAGGATGTAGCCCATCAGTGCCAGGAGATTTATCCATTTTTAGACCTTTTAGCTTTTCTAGCACTTCCTCTTTTGTAATGGCTACTTTAATCAACTCTGCCCCTGACTTTCCTTAATTGTTGGGATACTACTCACGTCTTCCACTGTGAAAACTGACACAAAGTACTTATTAAGATCTTCAGCTATTTCCTTATCTCTCAGCACTAGCCTTCCAGCATCAATTTGGAGCAGCCCAATTTCTACTTTTGCCTCTCATTTGTTTCTTACGTATTGAAAGAAACTTTTACTATCATTTCTAATATTACTGGCTAGCTTACCTTCATATTTGATCCTCTCCTTCCTTATTTCTCCTCTGTTTGTTTTTGTAGTCTTCCCAATCTTCTTTCCCAATGCTCTTGGCCACTTTATAGGCTCTCTCTTTTTCTTTGATACATTTCCTGACTTCCTTTGTCAGTCATGGCTGTCTAACCCCTCCCCAGATAATCCTTCTTTTCTTTGGGATGAACCTCTGTACTGTATCCTCAATTACACCCAGAAACTCTTGCCATTGTTGCTCTACTGTCTTCCCCGCTAGGCTCTGCTTCCAGTCGATTTTCGTCAGTTCCTCTCTCATGCCCCTGTAGTTACCTTTATTCAACTGTAATACCATTACATCCGATTTTGCCTTCTCTCTTTCAAACTACAGACTGAACACTACCATATTATGATCACTGCCTCCTAAGTGTTCCCTTACTTTAAGATCTTTTATAAAGTCTGGCTCATTACATAGCACTAAGTCCAGAAAAGCCTGCTCCCTTGTGGGCTCCATCACAAGCTATTCTAAAAAGCCATCTTGTAAGCATTCCATGAATTCCCTTTCTTTGAACCCACCGGCAATACTATTCACCCAGTCCACCTGCATATTGAAGTCCTCCATGATCACCGTAACCTTGCCTTTCTGACATGCCCTATTTCCTGGTCCGTCTTGCTTTCCTGGTCCTGGCCACTGTTAGGAGGTTTGTACATAACTCCCATAATGGTTTTTTTTGCCTTTATGATTCCTCAACTCCACCCACAGAGACTCCACATCATCTGACCCTATGTCATTCAGCCCCAAAGATTTAATCTCATTCTTAACTAACAGGGCAATCTCGCCCCCTCTGCCCATCTCTCTGTCTTTTCGATAAGTTGTAAATCCTTGAATGTTTAACTGCCAATCCTGAACCCCCTGCAACCACATCTCTGTGATGCCTCCAACATCATAATTATTCACGATGAGTTGTGCTGTTAATTCATCTGCTTTGTTACAAATACTATGTGCATTTTGGATAAAGCTCCTTAATGGTGACTTTCTTATCCTCATGATTTCCAACATCTTTAATCACATGCCCTAAGTTATCATTCCTTTTTGTTTCATTCCTAGCCTGCTTTGAACTTAAAACCTGCACACACACTAACCTGCTGCTTATCTTTCTACTTGACTCCATACTCCTTTCCCTTCCCCCGACTCATACGTTTAAGGTCCTAGTGACCACCTTATTTATCCTTTTCATCAGAACACTGGTTGCAGATTGGTTCAGGTGGAGACCGTCTCATTGGTACAGATCCCTCCGGTTCCAAAACTGATGCCAATGTCCCATGAAATGGAATCCCTCTTTCCCACAACAATCTCTCAGCCATGTGTTTACTTCCCTAATTTTCTTATCCCTATGCCAATTAGCAGAGATTATGACGCTCAAGGACCTGTTCTTCAATTTCCTCCCTCGTACTTGATACTCCCCAAACAGGATACATGTACATCAACTCACCACAAAAAGACATGACCCTCTCTGACTAACATCCTTACATACAGATAAGGAAGGACACTACTTTGACTGGGACAACACCCGCATGGGCCCCAGCTATGCCTGCCTCTTCGTAGGGTATGTGGAACAATCCATCTTCCGCAACTACACTGGCCCCACCCCCCATCTTTTCCTCCGCTACATTGATGACTGTATCGGCGCTACCTCGTGCACCCACGAGGAGGTTGAACAGTTCATCCACTACACTAACACCTTCCACCCCGACCTCAAATTCACCTGGACAGTCTCGGACTCCTCCCTCCCCTTCCTAGACCTTTCTGTTTCTATCTCAGACGACCGAATCAACACGGACATCTACTACAAACCGACCGACTCCCACAGCTACCTGGACTACACCTCCTCCCACCCCGCCCCCTGTAAAAACGCCATCCCATTCTCCCAATTCCTTCGTCTCCGCCGCATCTGCTCCCAGGAGGACCAGTTCAAAATACGCACAACACAGACGGCCTCCTTCTTCAAGGACCGCAATTTCCCCCCCGACGTGATCGACGATGCCCTCCACCGCATCTCCTCCACTTCCCGCTCCTCCGCCCTTGAGCCCCGCCCCTCCAACCGCCACCAGGACAGAACCCCACTGGTCCTCACCTACCACCCCACCAATCTCCATGTACAGCGCATCATCCGCCGTCACTTCCGCCACCTCCAAACGGACCCCACCACCAAGGATATATTTCCCTCCCCTCCTCTATCAGCTTTCCGTAGAGACCACTCCCTCCGCGACTCCCTTGTCAGATCCATACCCCCCACCAACCCAACCTCCACTCCCGGCACCTTCCCTTGCAACCGCAGGAGGTGCAACACTTGCGCCCACACCTCCCCCCTCACTTCTCTCCAAGGCCCCAAAGGAAACTTCCATATCCGCCACAGATTCACCTGCACCTCCACCCACATTATCTACTGCATCCGCTGCAGCCGGTGTGGCCTCCTCTATATTGGGGAGACAGGCCGCCTACTTGCGGAGCGATTCAGAGAGCACCTCTGGGCCACCCGGACGAACCAACCCAATCACCCTGTAGCACAGCATTTCAACTCCCCCTCCCACTCCACCGAGGATATGCAGGTCATTGGACTCATCCACCGCCAAACCACAACAACGCGACGGTCGGAGGAGGAGCGTCTTATCTTCCGACTGGGAACCCTCCAACCACAGGGGATGAACTTGGACTTCACCAGTTTCTTCATCCCCCCTCCCCCCACCTTGTCTCAGCCGAATCCCTCCAGCCCGGCACCGCCTTCCTGACCTGCAGTCTTCTTCTTGACCTCTCCGCCTCCACCCTACTCCGACCTATCACCCTCACCTTGACCTCTTTCCACCTATCACATTTCCAACGCCCCTCCTCCAAGTCCCTCCTCCCTACCTTTTATCTTCTCCTGCTGAACACTCTCTGCTCATTCCTGAAGAAGGGCATGTGCCCGAAACGTCGAATCTTCTGTTCCCTAGATGCTGCCTGACCTGCTGTGCTGTTCCAGCAATAAAGTTTCAGCTTGTATTCAACTAACCAACTAATAGTAACTTTTTAATCTATCACACGATACACAAGACATATAAATTGACACGCCTTACCTTAGCAACACATGAGTGTCCCTTTGTTTTTGGTTAGAGGAGGACAACGGGTGGGAGACATTACAAGTGTAGTGTCTTGAGATTCAGCCGCTGCCCAAATATAAACCCAGCAGTCCTCTGCTCCTCTCCCTCTGCTGCTCCTTTAAAAACAGCAAGTGCTCCTCACAATCACCTCTTGACAAATGGAGGCCCAGACGCCTGAGGTAAGTTTTTAAAAATGGTTTTACTCACCTTCCCAGCAGTCCTCTGCTCCTCACTGTCACCTCAAATCATTCCCTCAAAGACAATTACTGCCCGATTAGGAAAGGAAGACTTAACAGACATTAGGCCTCTGATGAAGGGTTTTTGCCCGAAACATCGATTTTCCTGCTCCTTGAATGCTGCCTGACCTGCTGTGCTTTTCTAGCATTACACTCTTGACTCAACAGACACTGCTCATCTCTTGCTGTCGACAGCCCTCTCAACTCCACTCACCTGTGGCCAGCTATCCAGCAATGATACGAGACCTTGGACCAGTATCATGTCGGCAGTAACCAGAGGTTTCCTGGAAAGTCTGCTGTTCCATATAGCAACTGGTACTTCTACCCCTGGTGGCTTTAACCTCGGTTAAGCCCGCTACTGCCCAGTTAATTACCCAAGTGATACTTAATTTGGTGGGCAATCTTTAAAAGCAGCAACACGGGCTCCTGCTGGCTTTCCCCTCTTCACTTCTCCCCATCCACCCACACCCAGCATACTACAACCTATATAAACACTCCATCACTTACCTGGCACCCCCCCCTTATCATCTTACAACATGCCCTCAGCACCACAATTACTTGGCAGTCTATCCCTACCACCTGGCACCCTACTTACCTGGCATTATGGCCTCCCAGCATCCTAAACTCACACATACCTTATATTCCTACCGTTTCACAGCAGCCATTAATAAGGCTTTCTGGAATGCTGGGCCATTAAATCCCAGAACATGGCTACTGACTGTTGTGATGAAGGCAGCCCAGCTGTGCCATTCTCTAACTATTCTACGTTTAAAGGGATCTGAGAGATTGAAAGTACAACACTGCATTTCTGAAGGAGCCCTGATCAGAATCTCCTGACAAAAATGCGAAGATTTTTCCTTTTGTAAAAGAGGTGCGGAGTGGTAATACGTGTGTGAGAACCTTCCTTGGAAATTCCAGCCCATTAGTTCCAGTTTCTTTCTACACAGATGCAGCCTGACCTATTGAGTGCTTTTAACATATTCTGTTATTATTGGTCTTTGGTCTAGATTTCAGTTACTGACCTAAATTCTTCCTATGTGGTTCGGTGTCATATTTCATTTTTGAATGCCTTCATGAAGCAGATTGGGTAATTTTACGATGTTAAAGCACTATCTATAGAACATTAAAGACAGGTCCACATGGCTCTGCAAGCCTTCTCCAACCATTCAACACACTCGTCGCTGACCAGCAGCTTCAGTTCCATTTCTCTACTTGCTAGATCTATCTCTAGTTTCTGCGAAAGATCAAGCATCTGTCTTGACCTTGAAATATTTAACCATAAACAGAAGCTGTTGTTACTATATACCTTTTATCACTTCCATGGCTTTCTCACACTTTTGTGTTTACAGCTCTCCTAATCTGCCGAGTTTTCACTTGTAATACCCTTCTACAAGCGTTTCCTTTTTGCTTGATTCTGACTTTTAGCTCATTTATTGAATGCAGCTGCTTAACTACACAATGCATTCTTTGCACTGATTTTAAATTATTCATATGTCTCAGACCAGTCAACAGTCCATATATTCTTGTATTTCTCCTGTTCCAAAAATAACATTTAATTTTACTTTAAAAAAATACACTTGCTCAGTATTCCCAGTACTTAGCTACCATTTTCCAGGTGGTGCTGGGGAGTGATAACATGAGATTCAGACTAACCAGGTTTCAGAGCTCCAACAAATATGTACACGTGGCAGAGAAATGACAGCTAATGGCAGCCCCAGCAAGCATTCAAGATAACACATTCATGTGAGGCTTTATGGCAGATCCAGGAGTTGATCACTAGGATAATATTACTTAGTTTTTTTTAAGTTTATATTATGGGTGTATGCTTTCACTTTCGTTTGTTACAAACCATTTGTAGAATGAACTTTGAAACAATTACTCATGCATAACTCTCAACATCAGCAGTGTATTAAATATTTAACAAGCCAAACATCATCCAAATTGCAGTTTTTGTTGAATACATTGACATGTGCTTATTCTGAGTCCAACTCAATATCAATCATAAAACCATACAGCATTTAGCCCCTCTACATGTTCTGAGCCTTGATGAGTTATGCAAATAGCAACAGGTCTCTGCTAGAGCCCCAGAGCCATAACAGTCTTTTTTTCCTTCCTCTTTTCAAGTATTTAGCCCATTGCTTTTTAAAGTTATGGCTGAATCTGTTTCGATCATCCTTTCAAGCAATGCATTTCAGATCACCATAAGTAGCTAAATTACTTTTTAAAAAATCTTCATGCCGTTTTTGATTTTTTTCGAAACATCTTAAATCCATTTCCTTTAGTTACTGACCCTTCTGGCACTAGAATCAGTCCTCGAAACTACTCATGAATTTGAACACTTTTTTATCAAATCGCCACAACTTTTTCTAATCCAAAGGGAAAACAATCTTGTTTCTCCCGTCTTTCCACATCACAGAAGCCCCTAATCCTTGCTACCATTCAAGTGATTAATTCACTTGTTCATCTTCTCTCAGGCCTTGACATCCTCTCCAAAGTGTGGTGCCAAAGACTGAACATGCACTTCAGGTTTGGCCTGGATTTGAGAAAATTTAGTGTGGCTTCCCTGGAAATGCAGTGATGTAAACTATTCAGACTATGGTTCATGCATTTTAGATTTAGAATGCTACTTGGCAGCTTTAAGAATTGAAGTTTAAACTGTAGAAAATGGGAAATATGACTTATAGAAGATGAAAGATAATCTCATTAAACAAATCAAACTAGAAGAGATACGAGTTACACTACAGGTGAAGTAGCTTAAACAGTGCACAACCTAAGTGAAAAAGGTAACCAGGCAAGGAATCACAGAATAGACACCTTTCTGAGGGTACAATACTGAACCCAACATTTGGAAACCATAACCTGTTTCAGTCTGCCAGGAGTTATGTAGAAAGCCATCCAAGTTGCAGCCACAGTTTGGCTATCTTCTCTCAATGAGCTGTAAAGGGCTTTTAGATGCTCCTGCCCAGTAAATTTGATAAAAATCTAAATTCATCATTCACCATGTGGAATTTAGGTGGGCGCTTAATATCAGTCAAATGTTGTGACAGAGCAGCAGTTCGAAGATTGTCAAGTTTAAAACTAGTGGTAAAACTTATGGTGGTCTTCACAATCTTATGGCAATCAGTAGATTAACATAAAAGTTATGGAAAAATAACCAGAACAAGGTACAATGCATCAGTCAAGAGATGGTAAATGATATTTTAACCTCAGAATAGCTAGAGCTCAAGAAAATTAAAAATGACCTCCAGATGATGATATAAAGATATGGGTGATCCTTACAGAATAAAATAAGTGAATCAGTCTTACAGGAGAATGCTTGATCAAGAAAGTAAGAAGCTAGCCTGAATGCTTAAGTTATACAATTGTAATAGGCCAGTGAATAATGCTTGTTTTGCTCAAGTCTTTTACGTACAATCCCCCAAATTTTATTTTTTTAAAAATGTGAAATGCTGTGGCATTGTTCTATTACTTGAAACAAGGTGTTTGGATTTCTCATGAAATGATACCAAACACTAAAAGGATTGTAACCACATATACTCTGGGGAACATCACTTTTTTTTTACAAAACTGGAGGAAAATATGCACGTTTGTCATACTTTATCCATCTTTAAACAATTTTATACACGTGCAACTAGCGTCCCTTAATTCATATGAGCTTTTACTTTATTAACAAGTCCACTGAATGGCACTGACCTCAAATACTTCAAAGAATTCAAGTTAGGAGAAAGTGAGGACTGCAGATGCTGGAGATCAGGGTCAAAAAGTGTGGCACTGGAAAAGTACAGCTGGCCAGGCAGCATCCAAGGAGCAGGAGAGTCTAAGTTTTGGGCATAAGCCCTTCATCAGGAATATTCAAGTTAGTCAAAAGTGATTTGTCTTTAACAAATTCATGCTGACTTTGTTTATTAATCTTTATCTTTTTAAGTGCTAATTAATTTTGCTGCATATACAGTGTCCAAAACAAGCTACAGCTGAGAAACCTATCATTTAGTTCATTAGCCTCCCTTTTGTTTGAATGAGTTATGATGTTAGTTATCATCCATCCTCTGCTACCAACTCATATTGAAGGAGTGAAAGCAAAATACAGTGGGTGGTGGAAACTGAGATAAAACCAGAAAGTGCTGGAGAAACTCAGTAAGTCTGTCAACATCTTTGGACAGAGAGGAACAGAGAAAACATTTCAAGTTCAGAATAGCTCTTGTTTCTGAAGACAGCTGGACTCAAAATATTAACTCTGTTCTTGTCTTCACAGATTCTAAGTTTCTTCTGCTCTTTCTATTTCTTTTTCATGTTGATAGAGGATTGGAAGATTGCAACGAGTACCCCTTGAAACTTTTATTCTTATCTCCTGTAGCTGAAACAGAATCTGAGAAATTTTCTAATCAACCTGTTTAGGGATGTTTTCACATCCCTTTGGAGCAAGTAAGACTTGAACCCAAGCGTCTTGGCTCAGAGGAAGTGACTCTACCAATTGCGCCTCAAGAACCCTTAAACAGAATTCTATCCAGAGTGGGTGACAGTTCTAGACGTGAACATTTTCAAACACTGAAGTGGCTCCTCTTCCAGTTTTATTCCATCTAATATTATTTCAGTGTTCTTGTACTCACTATATTGACAGTAACCTTTTCTTTAGTGAAGACAGATGGAACTCATTTAGTAAGCTCAACCATTGCATCCATGTTCAAAATGAGATCTTCTTTCTGGTGCCTAGTCGGTGCCACCATTCCTTTGACTACCTCTTTACTATTCAGATATCCACAATAGGCCTCTTTGATCCACTAGACTATTTCATTTGTTTTCCTTGCCCCTTTTAGTCCATTGTTAAGATTTGTTCTATACTTTCTGTATATACCTTGGCTATCTACTGTCTTATTAAACTTAAACGTATTTTAACACTCCTTACTTAGAATTGTTTTAATATCTGTATTTTACCATTCACGGAACACTGGCTTTGGGCACTTTTCCCTTCCCTTTCATTGGAACACCCCTATTCTACATGAACCATATCCTCTTTGAAAATTTCCTGATATTCAATTACGGTTTTGCCACCTAATTTTTTTATTGAATCGACTGGGGATAGATACATTTTAATTATCTTAAACAAGTCTTCTCCAGTTCATTATTTGTACACTTCATTATTAAACCTTTTAAACCTTTAAACCTTTAGATGTGGGAGTGGAAGTCGTCAATTCAGCCTATCAATCATAATGAGATCATTGCTGATCTGATAAGCCAGTTTCCTGCCTTTTCCCCATATCTCCACACTGCTTGATCCCGATTGATTAAAAACATGCTCTTCTAATCCTTGAAAGCCCTCTGCAGTAAAGAATTCCAGATGGTCTACTGTCAAAGAAAAATAATCCTCATCTCTTTTTTACACAGATGACCCCTTACTCAGATTATGCTCTCCAATTCCAGACTCTCCCACAAGGGGAAAAAACCTTTCTAGATATACCCTGTCAAAACCCCTAGCTATTTTGTATATTTCAGTAAGGTCTCCTCTCATTCTTCCAAATGTCAATGAGTAAAGGCTCAATTTTCTCAACAGCACTTTTATGAGAATCCTCCCAAACACGGTATCAGCAAACCTCGGACTATCTACAATGCAAGTATATTTCCTTTACATACAGGGAGCAAAATTATTTACAGCATTCCAATTGTGGTCTGAATAGTGCCTCATATAGTTTTAGCAAGACTTCCACATTTTGCACTCCATTCACTTCGAAATAAAGGTCAGCAGATTATTGAATGCACTTTCCCCAGCACCACCTGAACTTGGATGTTTTTTTGATTCATGCATGAGAACCCCAAATTCCTCTGAGCAGCATGTTCTTCAGTCTTTTTCCATTTAAATAATATTCAGCTCTTCTATTTTTTCTGCTAAAATGCATAACCTCACATTTTCCCAAAATACATTCCATCCACTGAGTTTTTTCTCACCCATATAAGCAGTCTACATCCCTCTTATAGACTCCTTGCATCATTCTCACAATATATTTTCATTTTCAAACCATGTTATGGTCACTGTTCCTCAGGGGACCTCTTACAAAATCATTCATTAAAGCTTCCTCAGTATGTATGACCAGAGTTTTATTCCAGGATAGTGTCCCCACTGCACAAGGAATTCTTCTTCATAGTTACCTTTTCAAAGCTCCCCTACCCGCAACTTCATTTTCCACAAGTAGATCCAATGCTGCTTCCTTCTAAATTGTGCTGAAAATGCACTGATCAATCAAGTTCTCCATTTCTATTGCAATCTCTACTAATATAACTGAAGTCCTTGTTGATCACTAGCTCTCACAAAGTACTGTAATATGCTTGCAAGTATGCTATTTCTTTTCTTTAAATCAAAAACTACACTCATCTATAGTTCCTTAATTATAATCAAAAATATTGTCTTTGACTCAGCTGTATCATCACTTCGAATCTATTAATCCTGTCCAAATGAACACGTGGGAATGGAAAAAGGAACAACTTTTAAAGAAGTGCTGAGGTAATCTGAAAATCAAACATCCAGCAACCTGTTTAGACTGTTTCTGTCTATAAAGTTGAATTCATTGACAGTATCCAGCTGACCCCAACAGGGGTCTATTTATTTAGATGTAAAGCATGCTGCTAATTTTGTTTGTTTGATTTACTTATTGCCTTTTAATAAGCTGATCTTGCTTTGGCCAGGTCAAAATCTTGGAACTTCCTCTTTAAAAATCACTTGACTGTATTATCATCATATGGATTACACCTGTCCACAAAGGCAGCTCACTGCCACCTCTCAAGGGCAAACAATGTTGGCCTAGTTAACAACATTGACACACTGTTGAAAGAATTTTAAAAACTCCAGACTGGGGCTCACCTATGGTTTACCACTCCTCTGAGGAGCGATGAACCATCTGCCCTGCAAAAGCAACCCTGACTCCAACAAAATTGTGGGGGATCTAATATTCCCACTCTGCAATTGAGCTGAGTGGAAGCTAGCTACTTGCACCTTTATCCACCAAAAAGAGTTGAAGGAAATTGGAAAGGGAGTTGAAAACTTGGGGTCATCTCCCAGCTATTTTAAAGACCTTTCTCCTTGTTCTGGCAGGGATGGAGACTGGTGAAGTCATGGGAGACAAATAGGAGAATCATGTGGAAATTGACTCCATTATTCCTAACTGATAAGTAACAGCTGAAAGCCAAAAATTGTATTAACCATACTGTCCAACTTTGAATTATGTTGTGATAATTAATTCTGTGAGTATATGCTTCACTACTGTGGTCATGTTTTGAATTTAGAATATCAAGGGAACCGCTGAAAGAAAATGAGGTCAATTTTGAGTAAATAGACTTAATTAAAAATAAATAAAACTGATCAAAAAGAAAATAATGGTTCAATTCCAAATCCAAAGGTGCATAAACACTGCAATAATCTCTCTTTATACCATTAAAATGCTTCTTTTACCAGTTGTACCTACCTGAGCTCTGTATTAATCCACTGCCACTACTCACCTTAACTGTCTCCTTAGCCAAACAGTTCCGCTCATTCGGAGGAAAGGTCACCGGACCCAAAATGTTAACTCTGATTTTTCTTCACACCTGCTGAGCTTTTCCAGCAACTTCTATTTTTGCCTTTTATTCATCATCTTGTTAGATCATATTTTCCAAATTGCATATCATGGTCCTTCCTAACAGATGTCTTTAATGTACTAAAGAACTTAAAATTTGTTCAGTTTATCGGAATAAAACTCTTATGCAGTTGCGAAATTCTCCCTTGCACCTTTTTTCTCATTGGTGTTGGCACTACTAATAGAGAGTTTCTTCACACAACTTAGATACCCCCACCCCCCCCCCCCCCCCCCCCCCCCCCACCCGCCCCGGTATCAGTTACCCAGTTCCCTTATTCCAATTATAAATTTGTGGACGGCATAAATATCGGTGGGAGATTTCACTGTCAGGCCATTAACAGTGTTAGTGGGCACAGTTAGTAGGAAAGTTGGTGCATAGACATCCACTCCCTGAAATGTAAAGAATAAGTGGCACAACTGGAAAACAAAACTTTTTTTATCTCCTGTATTTGCTTTAGTTGTCTCTTGCAGCATGATGATACAAATACTCCAGTACTCCCAAATATCTGTGTCCTTTATCTTGCAGCTCACTAGCATTCATTTTCATCATGACCAACAATTCACTTTCTAATATTGTACTTCTATCTGCCAATACTGTACTGTGGCTTTACCGAATTTGACATTAAATTTATTATTCTAACTGATACTTCCAGGTTCAGACTCTGTTTAAGGAGACATGGTTACTTGCCCTGTTTGCTCAGGTCCCAGATGATCTTTAGAGAGAGTGTATTTGATTAGTTGACTGACAGCAACTTCCAATAAAGACAAGTATAATTGGAACCCATGCTGCAAACTCCAATCCTTTGACACCCTAACTCAGGGTAGATTCACAAACCTCCCAGAACATTAGTGAGGTTTTGGCTTCCAGTAGACTACTCATATGCTGTTACTAGTAATGCTGTGTGCAGTTTCTGTGAGATTTATTAAACGTTCAAATAGATGCAGATTTGATCTAGAATAAGGGATCTTAAATAACATTGAGCTGCTGATTCCTACAGCATTGATCAGAGATTCCTTCAAGTTATGGGAGCTAAACTAATAGTGAGCACTTTGTTCGTACTTTCAATAATTCCTTAAGGTTAGGAATTGTTCCTGATGACTAGAGAGGGGGTCGGGTTACAATATTCAGAAAGGCAGAATTTAAAAATTATAGACACCTTATAGGTACATTTGCTAAAAACAAATGAACTGGACTAGTCATTTAAGTACCATGGCTATAAGGGCCTATTATAGACCAGGGTTCCTGCAGGGAGTAACTCATCTCCAGACTCAATGTCTGTCAACTATCTACAAGGCACAAGTCAGGAATGTGATGAGATGCTCTCCATTTTACTGGACAACTGTAGCTTCATTAAAGTAAGAAGTTTGACACAATTCAGGACAAGAAGCCCCACTTCATTGACACTACAAACACTCACTCCTTCCACTGCCAACATTCAATTTTAACAGTGTGTATTTCACCAAGGCTCCTTTGATAGTACCTTCCAAACCAATGGCTACTACTATCTAGGATGACAAGGATAGCAGATAAATGGGAACACCACCACCTGCAAGTTCCCCTCCAAGTCATTCATTATCCTGACTAGGAAATATATTGCTGTTCCTTTAATGTCACTGAGTCAAAAATGCCTTGCTAACAGCATTGTGAATATGCCTATACCAAATGGAATGTAGCAGTTCAAGAAGGCAGCTTATCACCATTCTTTAAAGGCAACCAGGGTGGGCAATAAATGCCAGAAACATCTACATTCCATGATTAAATAAAGAGATTTGTATTTGACTAAATTGATTGAGTTGCTTGATAAAGTAATTTAGGGGGTTGATGAGGATCGGGCACATGATACCATGTATGTAAACTTCAAATAAACCATTTCATATTGAAGTACTATATAATAAATGTGTTAGTTAAATTGAGATGAAAGGAGTGGTTGGACTGATGATATTAAATTGGCTAAAGAACACAAAACAGAAAGTAGTGATCAACAGATTTTTCTTCACAATGGAGGCAAGTGTACAGTGGTGTTCCCCAATTCTGCAAACTTTTTAGGAAGGACATTAAGGTCTTGGAGGAGATGCACAGGAGAATTACTGGATGGTACCAGAGATGACACCTCAGTTGCATGGAAGAACTGAGCAACACTGGTTATTTTCCTTAAACTAGAGAAGGGTAAGGAAATAGTATGTGGTGGTGCTTGTTGCGGTAATGATTCTCAAGATATTAATGTTCCGGTTACATTGGCTCCACTCATTCTATCGATGCATGCAGACAAGGAGTTCTTGCATAAAGAGCAGATATATCCATACCAGCTCCATAAGGTGTTAGAAATTATGTCTAACCAATAAAGTGATATTTGTTGCTATCATGCAATGAACATTATTTCTATCAAAGAATAGGACTTCAACTGTAGATACTTGAACTTGAGATAGACTCGAGGAAAAGCAAAGAAAAATATGGAATTGGTTACAGTGAAAAACTTCAAACTACTCACATACTCATACAAGTGGTAAATGCCACCAGAACTAGTCATTGGGAAAATGCCACAAAGTTTAAAATCATGAATGGCTTTGATAAGAGTAAATATGAAGGGACTATTTCAATGGTAAATGTTACGTTAATCGGAGTAAACAGATTTAAAGTATTTGGCAAAAGAACCAGAAGTGATGTGCAGGAGTGCAGGGAATGGAACTAATTAGATAATTCTTTCAAAGACCTGGCACATACATGAAGGGCTGAACAGCTCCTTCAAGGCTGGATCATTTTAAGATTCAGTAAATAAATTGCTTAAAGAGATTAATCATTGGGATGGTCTTTATGACCACCTCGAGATAATAAATTATTAGGGGCATGCAACATGATCACTGGAAAAGCAAGTTATGTTTTACCAACCTAGTCACCAGGTTCATGGATGAAAGTAGGCCACTTGCCTCTGTATATATGGAGTTTCAACAGGCACCACTTCATTCAGCAGCCATCCCTGAAAGAAAACAATTCCTACTTGTCATTGGCAGCTGCACTTATTAATTTTCAGCTTTGGCTGTCTATGCCCCATGATTGATGTTCACCTGTCAATTTGCTCAACTGTTATCTCACCTCCGTGTACAACGTCCTTGGTCCTTCATTGTTTGCTATCTATGCTATTATCTGCTGTAGGATCTCTCCTTTACCTCTGCTCTAGGGTCTCACCTTTACCTCTGCTGTACAAAGAGTATATATGCCTGCATCTACATCTATATTTGGCTGCAGCAGATCAAGCTCCAACTGGTTTCACTCACCTTTCCCAAAACAACACACTAATCTAGGTTAATCCTAAAGAAAAGCAATATCAGATCCTTTACTTCTCCCCATTAAAATCCATGACCTGATCCTTTCAGATATAATGTGCAGAAGGGGTATGGTTTTCACAGTGATAATAAATTTGGTGGAACAAAATTCACCAGCCAACTAATTACAACCACTTACGTTATAGAACATTTTTATTTAAAAGAGAACTCTCTCTTTCATTGTAGTTATAATCAAATATATATAGTAAATGCAAATTAATATTACAATCATTCCAAAATTAATATTGGAGGTGAATGTTTGCTTTTATGAAAGAAACTAATGTCTTAAAATGCAATGTTTTCTATGTTTAACATCTAATACCTGCACTAAACATTCTATGGTCAAACAGAGATAAGACAAGTACAGACTATAGCTTCTTTTTCTACTCTGTCCAACAATTTTAATTTTAAGTTTCAACTACAGAAGAGTATCTTTATTGCAGCACATGGATTTTCCTACCAACTACCATCAAACACTGTGCAAGTGATACATTCTCTGAGAAACTTTGTGCTGTGGGTTTGCAATAAGTCAAAATTAATTTGATGCTGCCTAAAAGGTTCTCATAATAGCAGGAGACAGAAAATTTTCGTTCCATGATTTTGGTTGGCAGAACATGAGAGCACTGTGACACATTATCTGATGTATGCTGATGCTTTGAAAGTTTTATACAAATATTATTCAATTCTTTTGTGAACAATCCGAATAGCAAAGTGACAAAGATTACAATCAGCTAATTATAGAAACCTATCAACTAGACAATTACATGCAGTTTATCTATTGTAATGTGTCCCATCGCCTGGTGGGTAATATAAAGGCCCTGGAAAAGATTCAACCAAAACTATTAGATTGACACCTAGTTTAAAATCCCTAGAAATTCAGGAAATAGGTCTTTTCAGTCTAGAAAAACATATACTTCAGGAAAATTTAACTGAGATATTAAAATTGATGAAAAATAACCTACTGCGCCTGGTTATTTGAAAAGGATGAGTCAGGGGAAGTAAGGGGCAGGGCAGGTGTAAAAGCTATACCAGTACAGGTCATTCTGCTATAACAAACGATTCATTAATATGAATTCACTATTACGCGATTGACAAATTGGGAACACAGTTTCTAAAGCGCAATGTTTTAAAACATGTGTTGCTTTATGCAACTGCATCACCAAAACTTTTAAGTGTTGTTTCTCAAGCGTGATTTTCCTATAATGCCAGGGTTGCACAAAACTGCAACCATCATGTTATAGCAGACCTACCTATATAGAATTAAGTTAGATATCAGAAGATTTTCTTTGCACCGGGTGTCATTGACCTTTGGTACAAATAGTCAACTTACATAGCGGAAATGGATTCATTGAACTTATCTAATGCGGATCTGGAAATGATCTTGGTTTGGCTGTTACCTTTAAAGATAGATGCTATGCTTAGAATACATACAGAGAGGGAGAAGGAAAAAATCAAAAGAAGATATTACTCAGCAGGAAGAGGGCTAATTTAAATGCACCATAAAGGAATCAGGCACACTTGAAACAAAGGCTGGCAGATGAAAGAAATACAGGTCCCGGGTAGAACTTCGAAGAGGAAATATAGTCTACTGAATAGACACAATCCAATGAGGAGAAACAATACTTTTATTGAAAGAAGACTTTTAATAAATGGCAAGTTTATAATACATTGGACAACCAGCTGAATATAGACAGTAGAGGCAAACTGAGAAAGGAAATCATGATCAAAAAGAATGATTAGTTGATAATATAAAAGAGAAAACAAATTATTTGCTAAACATAAAGTGAGAAAAAAAGGACAGTTAAATAAGCGAAAGTTTTTTTTTTGTGGACACCAAGGACCGAACTAAGTACTGTGCATCTGTCTTCACTAAACTGAAGTTGCCAATGCCACAGTAAAGGAGAATATAGTAGAGGAATTAGAAGGAAAAAATGGATTGAGAGGAGACACTGAAACACTTGTTGGTGCTCAAGTAAAACCACACAGTAAATTATCTACTACACTGGGTCCGAAGCAGACTCTCTGCAAAAATACACTAAATTGCAACCTAACTGCTCCACAGGGTCTTAGGAAGGATACCTTAACTGGAAGTAGTCACAATCCACTCCACCAGACCACTCAAATGTAAGAAACCTGCGAGGGAGCAGGGTAAGCGTGCTGGCCTGCTAGCAAGACTGAGACTATGCAGTTTCAAGACCCCCTTCCTCGCTTACTCCTAACAAATGTACAATCGCTGGAGAACAAGATGGATGAACTCAGATCATGGCTCAGCTCCCAGCATGAACTGCAGGACTGCTGTGCACTCTGCTTCACAGAAACCTGGCTCAATCCATCCATTCGCGACTGCGCACTTCAGGCTGATGGTTTTTCTATCCATCGTATGGACCGTACAGCATCCTCAAGTCAGACAAAGGGTGGAGGGGTTTGCTTTTTAATTAACAACTTGTGGTGCACAGACATTGCAATCCTGGGCAGCCATTGCTCCCCAAACCTTGAATTCATCACCATCAAATGCAGCCCCTTCTATCTACCACGGGAATTTACTGTTGCCATAGTAACTGCTGTGTACATACCGCCACAAGCAAAGAAAGGAAGCTCTGGATGTGTTGTACTCCACCATTAGCACCCTGGAGACAGAACATCCCGAGGCATTGTTTATTGTAACTGGTGACTTCAATCAAGCCAATCTAAGGAAGGTGTTGCCCAAGTGCCACCAGAACATTAGCTGCCCCAACAGGGTCCCAAACATTTTAGATCACTGCTACACCACTGTGAAAGATGCCTACCACTCCATCCCCAGCCCTCATTTCAGGAACTCTGACCGCAATGCTATGTTTCTTTTCCTGGCTTACAGGCAAAAGCTCAATCAGGAGACCCCCTCGCGGATACCGGTCCAGTGCTGGTCGGAGGAGGCAGACTATCAACTCCGGTGCTGTCTGGAATTGGCCAACTGGACCATGTTCAAACAGTCCGCAGGTACCTGGGACGAGTACGCCACCACTGTCACAGACTTTATCAGCAAGTGTGTGGAGGACTGCATACCAAGGAAGTCAATCCGGGTGTTCCCCAACAAGAAACCCTGGACGAATCAGGACTTACAGAACCTGCTAAAAACCAGGTGTGAGGCCTTCAGACCAGGAAACCCAGTCAAATATAGGGAATCTGAATATGACCTTTGCAGAGCCATTAAGACAGCCAAGGACCAATACCAATCCAAACGAAGACCCATACAGACACCCAGCTACTATGGCATAGACTGAATGGCATCACAGGCTCTAAAAAAAAAGACAGTGCAAGATAGACAACGATGATAAATCCCTTTCAGATTTGTCTCAATGCTCACTTTGAGCAGAATTTTGGCAGAGAGGTCACACCTATTCCAACAAGTCCTGACGAACCTATCCCAACAGTCACTGCATCAGAGGTTGGATCAGTTTTCCTTCATGTGAATCCAAGGAAAGCGATGGGACCAGACGAAGTACCAGGCCACGCACTTAGAGCATGTGCAGATCACTGGCAGAGGTCTTCTCGGACATCTTCAACCTCTCCCTGCAGCAAGCCACTGTCTCTGCCTGTTTCAAGAGGGCCAACATCATCTCTGTGCCTAAGAAGACTCATGCAGCATGTCTCAATGACAACTGCCCAGTGACCCTAACCTCAGTGGTCATGAAGTGCTTTGAAAGGCTGGTCATGGCATTAATCAACTTCAGCCTCCCCACTACTCTTGACCCACTCTAATTTGCCTATTGGACCAACAGATCCACATCAGATGCCATATCACTTGCCCTTCGCTCCTCCCTTGAACATCTTGACACTAAAAAGAGCTGCGAGTTGAGAGTGTGGTGCTGGAAAAACACAGCAGGTCAGGCAGCATCCGAGCAGCAGGAAAATTGATGTTTTGGGCATAAACCCTTCATCAAGCCCCTCCTGATGAAGCCCTTCATCAGGAGGGGCTTGATGAAGGGTTTATGCCCAAAACGTCAATTTTCCTACTGCTCGGATGCTGCCTGACCTGCTGTGCTTTTCCAGTACCCCACACTCAAGTCTGATCTCCAACAAGAACAGCTACGTAAGAATCCTACTCATTTTACAGTTCTGCCTTCAACGCTATTATCCCTGTGAGACTGATTACTAAACTTAGTGATCTTGGGCTAAGCCCCACTCTCTGCAACTGGATCCTCAGTTTCCTGATCCACAAGCCACAATCAGTGAAGATTCAGGACAATATTTCATCCTCGCTAACACTGGAGCCCCCAGGAGTGCATACTCAGCCCCCTCACTGTATACCCATGACTGCGTTGCCAAATACCAGACTAATGCCATTTACAAGTTTGCTGATTACACCAACATAGTCGGTCGAATTTAAGATGGCGACAAAACAGACTACAGACAGGAGGTAGCACAGTGGATAGCACTGCTGCCTCACAGCGCCAGAGACCCAGGTTCAATTCCCACCTCAGGCAACTGACTGTGGAGTTTGCACATTCTTCCCGTGTCTGCGTGGGTTTCCTCCGGGTGCTCCGATTTCATCCCACAGTCCAAAAAATGTACAGGTTAGGTGAATTGGCCATGCTAAATTGGCAGTAGTGTTAGGGGCAGGGTAAATGTAGGGGAATGGGTCTGGGTGGGTTGTGCTTCGGTGGGTCGATGTGGACTGGTTGGACCGAAGGGCCTGTTTCCACACTGTAAGTAATCTAATCTAATCTAATCTGGAAAAATGGTGCACTGAGTACAACCTAGCTCTCAATCCCGGCTAGACCAAGGAACTCATAATTGACTTTTGATGGGATATTACTCATGCCCCCCCCTACACATTAACAGCACAGAGGTGTCAAACTCTTGGGAGTGGTCATCAACAACTAGATTTCTTGGACTCTTCAAGTGGACACACTGGTTACAAAGGCCCAACATCTCTTCTTCCTCAGGCAGCTGAGAAAATTTCGCATGACGGTGAATACCCTTGCCAACATTTATAGGTGTGCCATCGTGAGCATTGTCTGAATGTATCACTACCTGGTATGGCAACTGTACCTTTCAAGATCGGAGACGGTTACAGAGAGTGATGAACTCAGCCCGGACAATCACAAAGACTAACCTCCCATCTATAGAATCCATCCACCAGGCCCGCTGTCAAGGAAAGGCCGCCAGCATTCTAAAAGATCCATCTCACCCTGGCAATATTTTTCTGCAACCTCTACCATCGGGGAAAAGCTAAAAGACTGAAAACAAACACCAGCCAATTTTGAAACACTTTCAATCCTATTATTGTTAAAATACTGAATGGACTCTCAAACTCTAAGCATTCATGTGTATCTGTGTTTTTGTTTTTGCTGCTGTTTACCTATTATTTACTTATCTATTCTATTTAACTCTGTGATCTGCCTGTATTACTCGCAAGACAAAGCTTTGCATTGTGCCTTGGTATATGAGACAATAAATTCAATTCAATTCAAATTCAAATTCAAAGTAGCAGTGTTACCTGCTCCATTTGGGATGCATAGATTAATGACAGAAGACTCGGTCTAAAATCTTGAGCAACTGGAGGGTTGGAGATATTGCAGCTTTGTTCAAGGAGAGGGTCAAGTGAGATAATTACAAGCCAGTCAGCCTAAAATTGATAGTGTGTGAAATAACCCGAGAGAGAGGCTGGTATCCAGTCACCAAGTCAGCCTTTATTTACACAGGGGAAATCCTTGACCACTGAAGCAACTACCTTTTATCCATTAACAGCCCCAATCAAGGTCCAGCTGGCTGACCTCATTACAATCACTACATTGCTCCCCTTCTGAGTTTGAGGATATTGGTCAGTTCTTTTCTTTTTTGAGGCTCCTCCTGGAGCACCAGTTCAGTTTCCTTCAACTCTGCCTCTAAGATGGGTGGCACTGTAATACACAGTCACTCACCTCCTGCACCTCGAGTGTCTAGGAAGAAAATTATTCTCCTCTTCAGGCAGAAAAGGAGTTGAGGCAGCAACATCCACCACGTCCATCTCAGATTCCAAGGTATCTTCCAACGCTTGACGGACAGGGAGAACCCATGGGTTCCACAACAGTCGGAAAGGCGGTTGAAGAGCTGAGCATGTTTTGCTCCCACACCATTTGGGAGTTTGCAGCTTTCATATGGTCCAAGTGTTTGTTCAGGACCGTCACACCTACCTGAACTTTGTGTCACTGGACCTGATCTCCCATCGAGCATGCCTCTTACCTATGCAGGGCCATTCCCATGGTTCCTAGACCAAACTTCATCCCTTGAAATAAACTGTCTCTCTCACATAGCATAAGTTAATCAAATATATACTTGAAAAGACATACTTTGAAGAACAGAGATAAGCAGGAGAGTGGTACCAATTGATAGTTACTTCAAAATAGCACAGGTACAAATAGCAAAATGACCTATTTTGCCACATGATTTGATGAGTCATACCGAGCACAAAGGAAATTTATGGTGTTTGTTGGAGGTCAATCACTTCAGCGCAAGAACATTACCTTGAGAAAGTCATACAATAATGTCTCAGACCCAACCATTTTCAGCTGCTTCATTAAAATGGCCTTCCCGCCATCAAAAAGCCAGATGCCGGAAAATTCACTGATGATTGCACAATGTTTAGCACCATTCATGCCTCTTCAAATCTTGAAGGAGTCTGTGGCCATATGCAGTCAGAGGCCAGGAATTCTGCGGCGAATAACTCATCTCCTGTCTCCTCAATGCCTGTCCACATTTACAAGGTACAAGTCATGAATACTCTGCACTTACCAGAACGAGTGCAGCTCTAAGACTCAAGATGCTTCATCCCATTCAGGACAAATCAACCCACTCAATTGGGACCACATCCATCATCTTCAACATTCACTCCCTTCACACAGGCGCATAATGTCAACAGTATGTACCATCTACAAGATGCCCTGCAGTATCTCAAAAAGACTCCTTCAGCTGCACTTTCCAAACCTGCAACTACTACCACCTAGAAGAACAAGCACAGCAGAAGCATGGGAACACCACCATCTACAAGTCCACCTGCAAATCACATACCTTCCTGACTTGCTGGATTAAAATCTTAGAACATCCTTTCCAACAGCACTGTGGATGTTCCGACCCCCTAATGGTTGCAGCAGTTTAAGAAGGCACCTCACTACCACCTCAAGAGCAAGTAGTCACAGAACATACTGGCTTGGACATCAAAGCCTGCATTCCAAGATTGAACCAAAAAGGTCTCAACCACAGTATTTGAAAGAGAGTTTCCCTTAATTTTTTTTATCTTTAGATTTTCTCACTGATTTTAAACTAATTTCTTTTGGTTTCTCGCAGTAAAGTCCAGATTTGTCAGTGGATGGGACCACCGAAGGTGATGATATTTAGTTGGCGCTGGCTGCATGGGGTATGTTTCTAAATCAAGATCTTCTCCAACTGATAATTTCATATTTTCATACACTGATTAGCAAATATTAATTCAGGTTCCCAAGGATGTCATTTCACAGACATTCCAATAAGGACCCTTTGGCAAAATAACACACAGCAAATATTTTCCAATGAAAATGATATCTTGGC
This sequence comes from Chiloscyllium plagiosum, assembly GCF_037043375.1. Lineage (NCBI taxonomy): Eukaryota > Metazoa > Chordata > Chondrichthyes > Orectolobiformes > Hemiscylliidae > Chiloscyllium > Chiloscyllium plagiosum. Next base: position 96,862,901 of record NW_028270142.1, on the reverse strand, counting down.
TGTGATGTGAGCAATTCTTATGTTGCAAAATACACTCTCATCTAAATAAGTCTAAACTGCTGCTATTTCTAGTCACTGGCACCTTTATCTACTGCTAGGTTCCAGCCATTGAATGTCAAATATCTGTCATTTACAGTCCAGCTGTCTCATGCTGATGTACCATCAGTAAATACGATTTGTTTTCCACATTGATGCAACTTTGTGACTAAAAAATGTAAATAAACTTAACCTCATTTTTTCTGTTATGCTTCATAACTTCTACGTAACAAGGCAGACGTGCCTGAAAATCACGTGTGAATGAGTAACAAATATGTTCAACAGATTCAATGTTCACTATTTCAACAAATGTTATTCATAACTGTAACAAGACATTTAATGCCTTTACACTTCCAAATCAGAGCTGATTCTGCAACCTCACTATTCAGATCTCTTCAATAGTGGCAGTACGGATTAAAAATAATAATTCCTATACAGTGATACATTGAGGGAGAAAGATATAGTATCAAAATTATAAAGATAGATTTTGATCCAATAAGACAGCAAACACAGGACAGCCAGGATTATTAAAAAAAAATTTACCAAGAATATATATCATGAAATACAGAGCTCATCCACATGACCATACTATCCTCAAGCTATTATCAACATGTGGCTGTAATACACAACCATTACATTCAAAAAAGACAGACAGCTTAAAAATAAGAATAAATATATTCCAAAACCATTTATTTTAACATTGAGACCACAAACTGTGCACAACAAAATAAATTAACAGCAAAGCTAACTTTTGACACTGAACCTGAACGAAGGGAGGTAATTATACCAAAGCAATATCGCTTTGTAGCAAATGTCACAGGGTCTGAAATACAAACAGACATTGCTGGAGAAACTCAATACATCTGGCAGTATCTGTGAAGAGAGAAACAGAGTTAACGTTTCGAGTCCAGTGACCTTTCTTGAAAACTATTCCCCAGCAATTTGTTTTTTCCCTTTTAGATTTCTAGTATCTGCAATTCTTTGGTTCAGATTGGTATAGATGGATTGTCAGATATTAAATTGTAACAAAAATACTGAATATTAATTTAATTTATGTAGAAAAATTTAAATCTTCCAGTCGTATGAAGTGTTTCATAGCTTTTTTTCCAGTTCTCGAGAAGCAGCCAAGTAAGACTTCTGCATTCATGGTTGTTAGTTATGTGGGTTGAATTGGAACACTGGCTAGTACACTAGAATTCCGAGTGTTTATTCAAATAGTTATTGTGAGTAAATGAAGACCCTTCAGACAATGTAACATTCTCTCAGAACCATCCGGACATATCAGCCTCCAAATATGCTGAAGTCCATGTGTACTGCCTGGACATCTCAATCACTTAGAGAAGTCAGTGTGCTATCAATGTAATTCAATTGAAGCAGCTACTGGAGGGCTCTTGCAGTGCATTGGTGATGTCCTCATCTCTGAGCCAGGAGGCCCCAATTCCAGTCCCACCTGCACCAGAGGTGTGTCATTAATATCTCTGATAAAAATATTTATCATGTTACTGGAGGTTTCAAACAAAATTAGTAGTTCATAGAATTTGTGAAAAATTATGTTACACTCAACTCTCTCTTCAAACTACAATGGAAAACAAAACATCACAAAAGCAGAAGAGAATTTTAGAACAAGAAATCCATCTTGTTACCGTACGCTTCACATATTTTTCAAGCCAAAAAGTATGCATATAGTAACTGAAATGCCACCAGCTTCAAATATTTTTTTTCTTTAATTTATTTATTCTACAACAGAGAGAAAATCCTAACAATTCCATTTTACTTCTGAAATTACACTGCAGTCAAGCAAACCTCAAGTTCATTTCCACTATTTTCTGGGCAACATTAACCTGTTTAAAATAAATGGATTAAGAACACTGTTCAAATGAGATTGGCAGTTCAAATGACTACACTAAGAGTTTGTATCCATGCATGCTATTTCTTCATAATTCCAATATTAAATATGTATCCGTCATTATTACAGCTCTCCATGATAGTAAAGGTTCAATGATGTTGAAAGTATATCTCAAAATCTCAGTTTTCAGAACAAACCAGCATGACTGTCTTAATATTTTCTCACAGCTAAAATTCCTAAAAGCATACCATACTCCAAATAAACTCTGATCCTTTCTATATCAACATAATAAACCCCATCGAATTTGCACATCTCTCTTTGCTAATTTAAACTAATATATTGTTTGTCTGCCCTATTGCAGTTAATCACCATCCTGGAACTATTGACCTATTTATTCACTCTTAAGCTGTGGGTGTTAGCAAGGCTAATGTTTATTGCCCAATTATTGCCCTAGAGAAAACGGTAGTGAGTCACTTTCTGGCACCACTGCAGCACATACTGTAAAAAGGTACTCCTACACACAGCACTGCAATGTTGGGAGTTCCATAAATTTGAGCCAGTAACAATGAAGGAAGAATTATATATTTTCAAATCATTGTGATGTGTGATATAGATGGGAACCTGATGAAAGTGACATTGACCTGCACATACCGCAGTTCTAATGATTAGAGGCTGTAGGTCTGGAACATTCATATTTCAAAAGTAAAGGCTTCAAGTTGCCCTGCTGCATAAATGTAGTAAATATAGCTGCTATATACATTCACAACTTTATCATCTGACTCAGGCCTCATTTGTTTTAAACACACCAACTGCAAACGTCTTTATGATGTGACTTCAAATATTCAGCTTCAGTGGTGCAATCCAACTGAATGCAATGTCTAAATCAGCTACATTCTTTGCTAGCTTTACATGTCTAATACCAGGGGAATGTTCAAATGAGATGTGAGGGGCAAGTATTTTTAAAGAGAGTGGTAGGAGTCTGGAATGTGCTGCCAGGGGTGATCATGGTGGCATTTAAGGGACTTTTAGATAAGCACATGAAAATGCTAGGAATGGAGGGATATGGACCAAGGGCAGGCAGAAGAGATTAGTTTAATTTGGCATCATGTTGAGCATGACATTATGGGCTGAAGGGCCTGTTCCGGTGCTGTATTGTTTTATGTTCTATATACCTCGGCATCATTTTGGATTCATTGTAAGGGTCTCTTTATGTATTCTGGATTTCTTTTAAGCTGATGGTCAGTGTGGGCTGATCCAGCGACTCAATCAATATAGCCTCATATATCCTGCAAAACAGCTTTGGAATGGATGAGTAATGCCTGTTCATTAGCAGATAAAACATTTTTAAATGACAGGCTGTTTTATCTTGCTTTTTTCATTTAATCTTCTGAGATTAAAAGTATCTATTCAAAATTATATGCAGATTGTCTTCTTCAAATCTGTTTTGGTATCATCCAGCACAGCTGTGAGAAAAAACTGGGAAAAGGCTCAGAATTGGGATCATGATGTAATTTAAGTATTCGATAGGGAATATTTCAGAGGAATTTCCTTCAGCAAATATTATACCCATCATACCTCTGTGAAGTTGCACAATTATGTCAACAATGATAATGTGATAGCCAAATTTGGATGGCATTTTCTAGAGATCATTCCTGCTGTGCTCAATGCCTTTTAATATGACTGAACCCAAAATGCAAACACAGTCTTCAGTGGCACTATTCATGCAGTTGCCAACTCATTAACCTCCCCTCAGTTTACACAAATATTGAACTATGCTTCAGGCAGTATGTCATTCTATAAGCTTTGCTAAAAATCTGTTTGGTGCCTACTCCAATTTAGATTCTTCCCCACCATGAAGATATGAGAAAGATGGCATGGTCAGTTAATTAGCACGAATCATTTTCCATCATAAATCAAGGAGAGGAATCATTCAGGTATTATTAAATTTGGAAATGCAACTTGATACCTTTGTACGGCCAGCAAGTTTTTTTTAACCCAGCAGTCAGTTTCTTAATGCATGCGTCATGAAATGCTGATGAGGTATGAATCCCATATGAAGTTATATGCATCATACAAGCCATTTAAAACATCAAGAGAAGGAGAGAACACAAAAAGGTTAAATGATCTGAAATGAAGTGGTAAACATGGTTTGAATGTGATGTGGGTCTTGCCTACAGACTAGCATTTGTTTCCCATCCCCAACTACCCTCGAATTAAACTATTTCAAAAGGTAGCTAAGAACCAATCAATTAGAGGTGATATTTGAATCTGGAGACACATTTAGGGCACACCAGAGAAGGATAATAGATTTTTACCACAATCAACAACAGATTAATAGTCACCATTACTGAATATTGCTTTCAATTTCAGGCTTTTAGTAACTTAATCTAATTTCTCCCAACTGCTGTGATGGTATGTAAACTCATGTCTGCAGAACATCTACAGTCCTCACTTTCGCCTCTGCAGAGCATTAGCCTGGACCTCAATATTACTATTACTGTGCCTTTATACCTGTGCCATCTTCTTCCATCAGAAATTGAGCTCAAAAATCAAGGCTGACACACCACCACGGTATTGAGGCTGTGCTACACTGTCAGAGGTGCGGTCTTTTGGATTAGCCATTACATCAAGGTCCTAAATGCCTGCAAAGTTATCCTGAGACACCACTTTGAAAAATAGGAGGGAGTTACTTTTTCCAATTTGGCCATATTTATGTCTTATTCAACATGATAAAACCAGTGTATCTAGCCAATATCACCTTGTTGTTTTTTGAAGCTTATGTGCAAAAGAATGGCTGGTGCATTTTCTACATTACAACAGTGAATGCATTTCAAAAGTACTTCAATATTTGTAAAGCATTTGGACACATTCAGTGTCCATGAGAAGCAATATACAAAATGCCTTCTTTTGTTTTAGCTGCCTCAGCCCTGTTGTTCTCACACAGACCTTGAATTACCCACATATTCTTCCACCCATTTCAGGCACTTAACCATCTTGTATTGTTTCACTAGGATTTAGGAATGCATTATAAGTACAAAATATCCACAATGCCTTCAGACCAAGGATAATTAATATTCATCCTGAAACATTAACAGTTCTGATATGCACAAGTACTGCCAAACTGACTAAATATCTCCAGTATTCTCTATTTGTGTTTCATACTCCCAGTAACAACAGGATTTTGCTCTGACCCAAACTATCAAAACTGACTTTGAAAAATTCATTGAATTATTATAAATTTATCAAAAGTATAACAAAAAATAGAATGGTACTTAGAATACACGGATAGGAGCAGGTGTGATATTTCCTTCCTGGGAGGTGGTGAGAAGGGAAAATAATTGGACAGGCTAGCCCTGTACAGATGTATACACCTTCTTATCACCTCAGCAATGAAGTGCTGGGCAAGCGACCTCTACAGCTTATTACTAATTAACACCCTTCAGTGCTCAATTAGTAATCAATTAAGAGCTTGTCTGCTCAAACACATGCCTTTTCTAAGCAGGCAAGTGTCTTTTTTTTCCAAACAGGGAAATGAGGATGATTTGCCTTGGGGATGCGGCAGAGGTCCTCCATTTTCCCCAATATGGAGGCATTTGGGGATAGACAAAAGGCCACTGAAAGCCACTGCCTATGACCAGCCAGTCACCAGCACAATGGTGAAACTCTTCATGGTTGCACAGCCTGAGTCCTTGGTGATATTTTGCAGCACTCTGAGTTGGTTTGTCTCAGATGAACTGGCAATTACAGGCAATGGCAGACATCAGTGGCAAGGCTACTGATTGGACAAGAAGCTGGCTGGGCAGCACTTTAGCACAGGCAGAGTCCGGTTATGAATGGGTTCCATTCTGGAGTCTGTTCACAAGTCAATATGTACACAAGTTGGAACACAACATAGGACAATGGAAAGCAGCATTTCTGAATACAGGAAATGTTCCTATGTCAGGTCTTCAAAATTACAATTACGTATGGGATCATGTTCACAAGTACGAATATTTGTAAGTTGGACATGTGTAAACCAGCGACCACCTGTACCTAACTGGGACTTGCCCCAGCAATCTTTCTCACTTGCGTTTATCAACCTTGGAATTGCCTACCTCAACAACCTGTGCATAGAGTACTAAATTCCAACCTATGCAACTTTCCTTCATCAGCTACAAAACAAGCATGCATCTGAAATTGTAATTTCATGGAACAAGTATATTTTCAGGTACAGATACTTCTTCGAGTCGACAGTGAATAAAATATTGGTGTAACGGTCAGAGTTATATTCTAAGGCATTTTGGAACCAGTCTGACTTTCAGAAAAAAGATTCTCCTTTATGCTTGAAGCAATGATTCTGTGTAGGTGAGCTACTTGTCTTCTTCCATAGTTGGCAGTACTCATACAGGGGTCGCAGGGCTATTTGTAACCTCTCTTTACCTATAACTTGCAGTACACATATCCCTCTGACCTATTATCTGATCTCCTTGACCATACGTTTGTAATCAAAAGAAGATTCAGTGCTGTGTGCCCTTCTTTGCAGCTTCAGAATGAATTTGAATACCATAAACAGGCCAATTTAATCCTGTTTGCACACAAAGGAGGTTAAAGGATCTCATTATAACTTAATAGATAGTGTATTCTATTACTTTTATTTTGTGTTACCACAGGCTGGTCGTGGCAATTTTTGAAACTGATATGATTGAAGGGATAATCTGAAGTACACTTCCATATCCCATTAAACATCCTTCAGCATAAATGTGAGAAAATGTACTGAATATTGACATCCCAGTCACAATATAGCTATGCCCATGACGAGCTTCTTTATAACTATCACAGGGATTCAAATGAACTCATTCAGACAGATCTGATCAGCTGCACAGCAGCCAGCCCACATGAATAACCTCTCCTAAATCTCCATGCTTCCCTACTCAGAAACATAACTTTCTCCAATTTCTCTCTTATCACTCCTCACATCCTGTCCGAGCTCATGTTGTTTACAGATCCACCTTCTGCTTTCTTGACTCTATTCCCCCTAAAAAATGGAGCACTCAACCATTCCTCATTGACTGTTTTGGCTGATATTGTTCACAGTTCTCTTCCTTCTGCTTGTTGCCCCTTCTCCTTCAAATCTATCATCATCTCCTCTCTCCTAAAAAGGAAGGCCTTACCTTCATTACCACCCAATTGCTAACCTCTTTATCCTCTCTAATATTCTTGAATATGATATCGCCTCTCAAATCCAGGTTAATCTTTCGTATGTCTGAATCCCATCAGCCAGGTCTATGCTCCTGTCATAGTACTGATTCAGTTCTTACTGAACTCTCAAAGGATATTTTATGCAACTGTGACAGAGGTACAGCATTCCTCCTGTCCTTACCAACTAGTCCTCCAAAGTTGATAACACCATTCTCCTCCAATACCTTTCCACAATTTCCCGTTAGAATGGGCTGCACTTTATATATTACCTAGCTGCAGCCAGATAATTATTTGCAAAGGTTCCTCCTCCCATTGCTGTACTGTTACCTCTTGGGTCCAACACAGTTTTATCTTCCACCCCACAGAGTTAGTTGTCATATATACTCTCTCAATGCCAAGTTGTTCTATTCATTCCTTCACTGTTACTGAATTGTTGACTGCATAATCAAAGCCCAGTACTGGAAAAGTAGAAATTGCCAATTAAGTATTGGGAAGACCTCTGTTTCCATTCCAATCTCTGTTCCCTAACTACAGATTCCGTCTGACACAACCAGACTGTTCACAATCCTGGTTTCATATCTGGCCACAAGATGAGCTTCTTGTTACATATCCACCATTAGTATGGTTACTTGTCACTTCCATAACATTAGCTGACTTCAGCCCTGTTTCCGCTCAGCGGCTGCTGAAATCCTCATCCATGCCTTCATTACGTCTAGACCTGACTATTCTAACACACTCCTGCCTGGCCTCTCATGTTCTCCCCTCTGTAACCTTGAGGTCATTGAAAGCTCTTTGGCCTGTGTTGTAGAATGCACAAAGATCTGTTTAGCCATTGCTTCTGTGCTCACTGAACCACAATGGCTCCAAGTTAAACAACACTTTGACTACAAATACAAGACTCTCAAATAGAAATTTCTGAAGTTTATGCTTGCTTAAAACTCACCAGATCTGCTGCTAGAACATAAAACAATTTTAGGGGAAAGTAGTTCTCTTCCACAAATTTCTCTCCTTTGCAAATACCCAATTACATCAACATAGGAGGCAAACGCAAAAGAATCTGGAGAACTGTAAACAAGATCTGCTGCTGCATATCCACACCAAATTATTTGATTGTGGTGCCACTTGTTTTTAGCTCACATGCTGAAGCTATAGTAATGAAGGTTGAGCCTTTAAACAAGGTAAAACAGACTGGCCAATTAATCACAGATGAAAGAGAAACTCTGGGGGCTGAAGTTGCTCTTTCATTGAAAGCTGAAAGAATACTCCTATTTCTCCACAATTCAGGTCCCAGGAACAACTCGTGGCTTTGAAATTGCTGCAAACAGGACCTATTAACATTTCATTAATTTGAGAAAAGTACACATTGTTTCATTTTTCAATAAGAAAATTGCCTCCTGGTTATATAATAACAACTACATCAGTTAGGAATAAAACTTCCTTAAACTTATGCTTAAGCTTAGAAGACATCAAAGCAATGTAGGCACTTTAAGCAAAAGCAAAGCATTCTGATTCTTAAACCATTGGAATTTCCACTCATTCGAATGACTGCAAAGTCAATGAACTGCAACAGCAGGGGGCGGAGAGTCAATACAAATTTCACATTGAGATTCACTTACATACTGTTTATGAGCTACAGGCACTAAAGTATCTCCCTGTTCCAACTGGTCAGGTATATCAGAGAATTGATCTACTCATACGTTAAGCTGGCCAAAAGCAGGGAGTTAGAAAGCAAAAGGAACGTCAATCGCCAGGAGCTTCAAACCTTTTGCCGACTGAAGTTTTTATGGAACAGCATTCCTCATTTTCCAAATATATAATATTTCCAACATATTTTCTTTAACCTCGTGACAGATCATGCTATTGATCTCTTGGTAAATCACTCATCATCTGATACAACCAGGCAGAACATGAAGGATGCAAACTTCATTCTTTTTGCATACACATCACAGTTAAGATTCTACCATTGAGCCAAAGCCATAATCTGCAAGCTAAAGAGCCTTAGGCTTATTTCACATGGATGCTTAGAAGACTTAAAAACTGCTTGATCCACTGACCTTTTTCTTACAGCGGTACAGCTGTCCATAATTGTCATCACTACTCCACACAAATTGGCAGCTGCACTGGAGTAAAGTCATGTGCAGAATAACATGAAAGAAAGTGCTGCCAGTGATTTTATAATTTATTGGCTGAACTAATTATTCCACATTCCACAGACTCCAAAATAACCTTTCTTCCCTGTTAGCAAGAATTTATCGACCTCTGCCTTTAAAATATTCAAAGACTTTGCCTCTCCAGTAACGGAGTTGCAAAGACTCATACCCTTCAAATAAATATTCTCCTTATCTTTGTTTTAATTGCAGAACCCTTGTTTTTAAAGAGTGACTCTTAATTCACCAATCTCCCACAAAAGGAAACATCCCTTCATATTCACATCCAAGACCCTTCATGATTGTATACATTTCAATCAAATTGCCTCAAATTCTCCTCAACTCCAGTAGACACAGGCCCAACTTGTCTAACCTTCCCTCATTAGACCATAAAGAGGAGATTATTTGGCCCATTGAGTCTACATTACCATTCAAAGAGGTCATGACTGATAATCCTCAACTACACTTTCCTGCCTTATCCCTGTTTCCATTAAATTGCTTACTGATTAAAACTGTGCCTATCTTAGCCTTGAAGATGTTTAATGACCCAGCTTTGACAGGTCTCTGCAGGAAATAATTCCACAGTTTAACTGCCCTCTGAGGAAAACGTATCCTCAAATCTGTCTTAATTGGGTGATCCCTTACTCTGGGATTATGTCCTCTGGTCCTAGATTCCTCTCTTCTCCCCCGCCCCCAAATAAAGGGAAACAACTTCCCAGCATCTACTTTGTCAAACTCCTATGAATTGTACATGGTCTCCTGTCTTTCTTCTAAATTCCAACAAGCCCAACTTACTCAACCTCTCCTCATAAACCAATCCACTCAATCTAGGTAAGTCCAATAAATCTTCTCTGAACTGCTTCCAACATCTTTTCTTAAATAAGGAGTCCAACAGTGAACCCAGAACTTCAGATATGACCTGTATAATTGAGCATAACCCAGCTACTTTTGTATTCAGTTCCCCTTGCAATAAACAAGAGCATTCTATTGGCTTTCCTGATTACAAACTGAACCCATATGCTAACATTTTATGATTCATATACAAGGACATCCAGATCCCTTTGTGTCATACAGCTCTCTAATTTTCATCATTTTGATAATACGCTTCTTTTTTATTCTTCTGGTCAAAATAGATCAATTCACTTTTTCCTACATATACCAGATTGTTGCCCATTCATTTAATCTACCTACTGCTCTTTGTTGCTTCCTAATGTCCTTTTCCCAACTTACTTTCCTAGCAATCTTTAGATGATCAGCAAATTTGGCAGCCCCTTGTGTCTGTTACACCATTCATTAAGATCATTGGCTGATCCAATTTTTCCACATTCCCACAGACTCCCAAGTAACCTTTCTTCCCTCTCTTAGTAAGGATTTATCCACCTCTACCTTCAAAATATGCAAACACTGTTTCCTCTGCATTTTCTAGCTTTGGTCCCTACATCCAAGTTATTTATATAAATTGCAGGTGGTTGAGGTCCTTGAATCCCTGTTGCACACCATTCCTTACAAGCTGCCAGACCGAACTCAAAATAAATTGTCTAAACAAAATCACAGGACATGAATATTAATAACTTCATTATCTTAAAAGGTACGAGTCATATTAAAGGTATGAGTAATATAATGAATACAGTTACTTATTTTCTCAACTGAACTTTAATTTTCTTTTACACTAACTGACTTAGACAGCCACAACTCAAAGTTAGATTCTGAACAAAACTTGCAAAGAGATTAATTACTTGGTCTGAGTACTGCTTTGAGGATTTTACAAGGGTTGAGATTTTTGTGACTTCCACTTCATTCTGGTAAGCTTTTCTCTTCCAATCTCCTCTTGCCATCCCACAGTTGTTGGTGGCATGTTTAAAGCATGCATATCTAGTGTCAAAAGCATAGCCACCATGGGCTAAACTCCCTTGGTTTTAATATAAGACCAAATTACTGCAGATGCTGGAATCTGTATAAAAACAACAAATGCTGGAAATCACAGTTTGAGCTCTGATGAAGGATCATCTGGACTTGAAACACTAGTTTGCTCTCTCTTCACAGATGTTCCCTGATCCGTTGTGATTTCCAGCTTTTGTTGGTTTCCCTTGGTTTTAATATTCTTTAATTTTGTTGTTGTGCACCTGGGAAGTCTCAATTTTTCTCCCTTTTAACATTGGCTAGCCCAGAACTGCACTTCAGTTAACAAGAGGTTGAACCTCTTAACCAATACCTTGAATTTCAAATCTCTGCTTGAAAGAAAATGCTCTTTGCTCTGTGGCCAACAGTTCTCCAAATAGAAAGATAAAACTAACAATCATGCTTAAAATCAGAGTCATATCAAAATTTATCCACCTCTATAATTAACATCTTTCTCACCTTTTTTATTCTATTATTTATCTCCCATCAACTCGGTCACATGATCATTTATGGGTTTCCAGGTGTTGACCAGAAATCAAGTCCTAGAGATTCCTAGTTCTTAGAGGACTCCACACCTCAACATAAAAGACTGTTATTTCACCTTCCAAAGCACGTGGGACATCACAAAATCTTCTTTTGCATTTATATCACTGCTATCATTATCATTCATCTTGTTATCTGAAAAGCCTAGACGTGTAAGATAATCAGTGTTTTTAAACATTCTGGTTTGCTATATCTGAAGACTTCAAAGTGATTAGCTGCTTACCTGCTTGCTGACATCACAGCTGCTGCACATCAAGTGATCTCTTTGATTTGGCGTCAGATGGAAACTGCTCTCAGAAAAGGGAGAGGCACTCAACAGGGATTGCTAGATCTTCCTGAGCAACTTTAAGATCCACAACAAGCGCCATTGCATGCTGCTAAAGATAAAATTCAGGCCAACATGATGTCCAGTGCTCTGGCGTAGTTAAGTTGCAGCAGTGTGCAACACCCAATTTAGAAGCCTACAGTGTCTTTATGCGAGAAAATCTGGTGGCTTCAAGTTGAATTACTGAATCATAAACTGAATATGATGCGTTGGCATGAAGTTGCTTTTTTGTTGCATCAACACAAGATTAACCATGTAGCTGCAATATAATTCTGCCAAACTGACTCACCATTATGTAGCAAGAGATTACCTGGAGGAAGTCATTTTACAATGCTTGTTCTATGCCAGCTGCGATATGATTATCATTGATGCAAAGCCGCATACTCGAAAATTAATGTGAAATATAATTCAGTGAAAAATCTGGTTTATTTCCTGAGGCAAAATTCATCCTCCAATAGCTTATTGCTTTTATTCAGTGAGGAGCAGAATCATATAAGACAGGAAGACTTTGATCCTGAATTGTTCTTATTTCAGTAATATCAGCTACAAGTTTCCCACGTTAGGAAGGGGAGATAGTTTAGGATTCCTACTGTTCATCACTGTCCAGCAACCCCCACCGAACATAGGTCATTACAGACAACACAAAAGCCAATAGGTTTGACTGTGAAATCTTGAGATGCCAAAAGCTTATTAAAAGTCTATGTGTTTCCACACACAGATACAACAGATAATTAAAACTATAACTCGAAGATAGTCCAATGGTCATAACTACTGAATGGAAATTAGTCAGAGGAGAAAAAAATCAAGGAAGACTCCATCTCATGCTTCATCAATGTTGTTAGAAAATATTTGACTCAGAGTTGGAAGCTTCTGAAAAGAACTCAGTACACGTTTGAATTCTTTCACTAATTAGACAGTCTGCCAAGTGAACATTGCAACTGCACTACCCTTGGCATTCAAATATAAATCTAGGACTACAAGCACGCTTACAGTGTGTGCAAAGTAAAAAATGTTTACCAGAATGCAAATCCTGATGACATAAGTATTGTAATGTCTTACTTTCTGATCATTGAACTTGTCCACACTCATTAGTGATTCGTCAGGACACCTTACCTCAGGAATAATCCTTCCAAAGAGCACCATGCGTGTTTTTCAAACCTTATCTTACTAAGCTAGTTATAAATGCGACTGATATTTCCAAATTGGCAATAACCTAGTGAATGTGCCTTCAGATATTGGAAGAAGAAAATTTAACTGTGCATTGAAGTGTTTCACACTTCTTCTTGCTGTATATGGTGTAGCCACTGGGTGAGTTTAATTAAGTTTTGATCCTTTAAGAAATCAGATGCATTTTTTTCAATGACATCTTGAAAAATCTCTAATTTTAAATTCCTCAGGACTTGTTCAAAATGTGCAAGGGTTCCACAATCTATAATAAACTTAGTGATATTTCACTAATTAACTGACCTATTGCATACAATTGGCTCTGTTAAAAATGTAAGGACTGAAACTGAGATGCTTTCCCAACTCAAACTATATTTATCCTGCAATTTTAAAAGATGCAGAGAGTAGAAAAGGAGTTCAGTATTAGTCCTTTTATTTTAGGCAAATCCATAGAACTGCGCTTTCAGGAATTGCTTCACACAGTTTTAACTAAGTTAGGAGCAAGGTTCCCTCTAAGTTGCAGTTCTGTGTGTGCTACTGCTCCAAGGGTCTGGACACAGCAATCTGTGTGCTGACCTCATTTGCAGCATTGACTTCTAGTTCTGGAAGTCGCTGCCATGCACAGCCTCAGAAGTCTGCACTGAAGAAAGGAAGTTAGTGGTAATGCTGGTCAGGAGATCTTGTGTTGCAGGGATTGTGTCTCTACCCCTTGAGTCAGAAGTTCACAGTTCAAGGCTCACTCCAGGAGTTAATGGCCAAGGAAGGTGCACATATAATCGCAGCCAAACAGGTTGAGTATCAACATATAAATCCTTCCAAAGTATATCAACGGCAGGTGATAAGAACAGGAGAGATTCTTAGTCAGCCATGTGATGGAAACCATGCATAATCCAGACTACGCCATACATGTAAAAGGAGAATGTCAGAGGTAGGTTGGCTCAGTTGTTTGGAAAAAAAGGATGTGGATCAGATTGGCACCAACCACTAGGGGTTTGAACCCCATTCTGGCTTGAACATAGGAAATAGGAACAGGAGTAGGCCATTCAGTCCACTAACTATTCTGTCATTCATGCAAATAATGGCTGATCACCTATCTATACATTATGTTTCCACACAATTTCCAAATCTCTTGCTGTCATTAGTAACCACAAATCAAACTCACTCAATGCTTGAGCTATCACAGGCTTCTGTTGTACAGAATTCCAAAGATTTACTAACTTCTGGGTGAAGAACTTTATGTCAGTCATAAGTGGTCTGTCCTTGTTCTGGAACTCTATTCTATGGATCTAGAATTACCAGTCTGTGAAAACATTCAACCACATCTACCTTGTCATTCTCTACTTTTTAAAAAGCTGAGCCCAACTTTCAAATGCTTCCTCATATTTACCAATGGACCATGAGTCAGCACTGAACCAAGCTGTTCAGGGTAATCACTGACTCATCCCTTCTGGAGATCTCCCCTCCACAGCTTACTGGCTCATAGTTCCCCAACCGTGCACAGCCCATTTCTACTCGTTACCAAAATCCACAATCAGGACTGTCCTGGCAGAACTATCATTTCAGCCTGTTCCTACACCACTAAACTGATTTCTCCCTGCCTTGATTCTAATTTTAACCCTCTGGTTTAATCTCTTCCCACTTACATTCATTCTACTCGCATCTTGTTGTTGGGTCCAGTTTCCTGGCCTCGGTCTCCCTTTCACAATGGATGTGCAATCCCTCTACATGTCCATCCTCCAGCAAGACAGACTGAAGGCTCTCTGCTTCTTCCTTGAAAAGTGATCTGAACAGTCTCCATCAACCAGTACCCTCAGTCTGACTGAGTTCATTCTCAATGTGAACAACATTTCCTTTATCTCACTTTCTCTAATTAAAAGGTGTGGCTATGGGTCCCAGGATGAGTCCATCTATACCTTTCTGTTTGAGGAGTATGTAGAACTTCCCTTGTTGTACTCAAACTTAAGCCCTCACCCAGAACTCTTTCTCCAATACTCTGATGACAACTTCAGTGAGGTTTCCTGCTGTCATCAGAAATTGGAAAACTTTATCAATTTTGCTTTCAATTCCCATCCTTCTCTCACCTTCATCTGGTCTATCTCTGACCCTTCCCTTCCTTGACCTCACTGTTTCCATTTCCGAGGATAGCCTTTCATTCATTCCAAGCCAACCAACTCTCACAATGACTTCAACCGAACCTCCTCACATCCTGCTTCTTCCAAGGATTTCATTCCATTTTCTCAGTTCTCCTTCTCTGTTGCATCTGTTCCTATAATGTCACCTCAAAATTGAATTCCACAACTTCAGAGCATGACCTTTATATCCTCTATTTGTCTTACACCCAAACCCCCACCACACAAAAACTCCTTTTCATGTCTTCATTTAAGTTTCTATTTTTCCTTCACCACCATTAGCAACGTCTTTGTCTTTACCTCTGAGCACCCTTACAATTTGTACCACTTGCTCCTCCTTCCCTTGTGTACACCATAAACAACACTACTTTCTAACCCCTTTCAGTTCTGAAGAGGACTCATATCTGACTCAAAATATTAATTCTATTTCTGTCTCCTCAGATGCTTCCAGACTTGCTGAGCTTCTCCAGCTCTCTCTGTTTTTATTTCGGACATGCTGATGTTCTTCTTGCCAAATGTGGTGATGCCTTCTCTCACTTTGGTCTGGCAGGTTCCACTAGCCTCCCATCGGCCTCTGTGAAGTAATGTGTGGCTCCTCTAGAAGCCCTATCCACAGCCTCTAAGGATGAGATATGGAGGCCTCAAAGGAAACATTAACAAAACTGCCTCCTGCAACTTCTACCACCTCAGATTTTGATACCTCAGGAGAGAACCATAAGACATAGATGGTTTGGGAGTACAAGCTGGTGAGTACCTCACAGCAATAGCTTCTGGCTGAGAACGGAACACCCCAGGCCGTTGGGGCTTGGAGGACTGATCGAGACCGGAGGCAATAGAGGACTCTATGATGTCAGCAATCAGGCACTTCATTCAAATGAACATGGAGGAGCAGTAGCAGCAGCAGCAGACAGGTACCTAGGACACATTAGCTCTCACTGCCCAGACACTGCATTCATGCAGCAATCATGTGACCATCACTAGGCCTTGTGGCGAAAAACCCTCCAAAACTCTTAATGCATCTTGGACTTGGTCAAAAATATTCAGCCCTTTTCTTAATCTGTGAAATGCCATAAAGGGGAGATTAAAAGATTTACTTTTAATACAAAATAAATTTCCAGACATTTGATAATCTGTCCTCAAGAATCTTTTTCAAAGTACAAAATTTTATTGTCAACCAAATCTTGAAGCCTCTGTTCATTATGCCAAACAGAACAAGTTACAATCATAAAATATTCTGAACAGTATTCCATGTGCTAGATTGAAAAATAAGGACCCATAGGTTTGTTTACATTGTAATGTTAACAGTTGTGAAGCTAGTAAAGTTAGAGGTCTAAAGAGTGTGGAGCTTTGCAAGAACAGCAGTCGACACTGAGGTCCAGTTGGAAAGGAATTCCCTGTAATTAGTACAAATGTGAAAAGAGTGGTAGGTGATTCTTGATAGATTCCCACTGAAAATAGATGGTGACATCTTGCAAAATGTCCAGATTACAAAGGAGGAAGTGCTGGATGTCTTGAAACTTTTAAAAGTGGATAAATCCCCAGGACCTGATCAGGTGCACCCGAGAACTCTGGGGGAAGCTAGAGAAGTGATTGCTGGTCCTCTTGCTGAGATATTTGTATCATCGATAGTCACAGGTGAGGTGCTGAAACACTGGAGGTTGGCAAACGTGGTGCCACTGTTTAAGAAGGGCGGTAAAGACAAGCTAGGGAACTATAGACCGGTGAGCCTGAACCTCAGTGGTGGGCAAATTGTTGGAGGGAATCCTGAGGGACAGGATGTACATGTATTTGGAAAGGCAAGGACTGATTAGGGATAGTCAACATGGCTTTGTGCGTGGGAAATCATGTTTCACAAACTTGATTGAGTTTTTTGAAGAAGTAACAAAGACGATTGATGAAGGCAGAGCAGTAGATGTGATCTATATGGACTTCAGTAAGGCGTTCGACAAGGTTCCCTATGGGAGACTGATTAGCAAGGTTAGATCGCATGGAATACAGGGAGAAGTAGCTATTTGGATACAGAACTGGCTCAAAGGTAGAAGACAGAGGGTGGTGGTGGAGGGTTGTTTTTCAGACTGGAGGCCTGTGATCAGTGGAGTGCCACAAAGGTCGGTGCTGGGCCCTCTACTTTTTGTCATTTACATAAATGATTTGGATGCGAGCATAAGAGGTACAGTTAGTAAGTTTGCAGATGACACCAAAATTGGAGGTGTAGTGGACAGCAAGGAGGGTTACCTCAGATTACAACAGATGGGCCAATGGGCTGAGAAGTGGCAGATGGAGTTTAATTCAGATAAATGCAAGGTGCTGCATTTTGTGAAAGCAAATCTTAGCAGGGTTTATACACTTAATGGTAAGGTCCTAGGGAGTGTTGCTGAACAAAGAGACCTTGGAGTGCAGGTTCATAGCTCCTTGAAAGTGGAATCGCAGGTAAATAGGATAGTGAAGGAGTTTGGTATGCTTTCCCTTATTGGTCAGAGTATTGAGTACAGGAGTTGGGAGGTCATGTTGCGGCTGTACAGGACATTGGTTAGGCCACTGTTGGAATATTGCGTGCAATTCTGGTCTCCTCCCTATCGGAAAGATGTTGTGAAACATGAAAGGGTTCAGAAACGATTTACAAAGATGTTGACAGGGTTGGAGGATTTGAGGTACAGGAAGAGGCTGAACAGGCTGGGGCAGTTTCCCTGGATTGTCGGAGGCTGAGGGGTGACCTTATAGAGGTTTACAAAATTATGAGGGGCATGGATAGGATAAATAGACAAAGTCTTTTCCCTGGGGTCGGGGAGTCCAGAACTAGAGGGCATAGGTTTAGGGTGAGAGGGGAAAGATATAAAAGAGACCTAAGGGGCAACTTTTTCACGCAGAGGGGGTACGTGTATGGAATGAGCTGCCAGAGGATGTGGTGGAGGCTGGTACAATTGCAACATTTAAGAGGCAGTTGGATGGGTCTATGAATAGGAAGGGTTTGGAGGGATATGGGCCAGGTGCTGGCAGGTGGGACTAGATTGGGTTGGGATGTCTGGTCGGCGTGGACGGGTTGGACCAAAGGGTCTGTTTCCATGCTTTACATCTCTATAACTCTATGACTCTAGTAGTATTTAGAATTCAGGTTAAGATGGTTTACAATTCTAAATTAAAGTTGAAGGGATGTAGTACAACACCCTATGATACAGTGCACTATGCAGACCATTGTGTGGACAGAGGGGTAATACATTTGCAACAATTTTGGAAATGAGTCTCTGGCACATCTCAGCAACTGGACATATTTCAGATTTTCAGAAAAAAAAAATTACTGATGGTCTAGATGCGCTTACCCAATGGGCAATACTGGACAGTTCAGAGATCATGGAGATAAACTAGAAAAAAAATATTAGGCGATTCTGAGCAAGGGCAAAGGCAGCAATTGTTCACATGGACAGGGAATGTGAATTACAAATCCTGCCAATGAATGTTTGGAAAAGAATTTGGAACAATTAGGAAAAGGAATTAATTCTGAAAAGAAATTCTCAAGTTCAAGTGATACAGTTGGGTCCTGATGGCTACAACTTGGCTATTTTGATAGTGAATAAGAAAATTTCCCCTAATTGACAGGGGACTGATAACAGAGAGACATCAATTTAAATATCAGAGAAAGCTATACAAAAAGGCATGTCGCAATTTCATTAGACAGGAAGGATAGAATATTTTGTCACAGAGAACAATTAATACAGGAACCACTGTTTCTTTTAAAGAAAATAGATAAACATTCCAAACAGAAAGAAAAAAGGATTACAATTGTGCAATGTTCTGGTATAAAGACAGCAGAATAGGCTGAAGGATTTCTATACATGCTGCAATCCTTCCCAGCCACATCATCTCTAATGTAGTGGAATTGGAAAAAAGGAGTGAATGAAATTACACTTTGAAGGATAAAATACTGAATTGCCATAATGATAAATAAAGCAGCAATGTAAATTCAGAAACTAAAATTTCCAGAAAAAGATCATTCTCTATTAACAAACAAAACCTGCTTCAGCTGCCACTGAAGGTAGCATAAGGAAAATGTATCTAAATCATTCCAAATATTTGATATAAATTTTCAATTCAGAGAAATATTAATTCTATTAATATGGAATTACTTAAACAAAGCTAAAAAAAATTCTGTCGAGAAAAAATTTGCAACTGTTAGATTCTACATTCTAGAAGCTAGTGAAATTTAAGGCTGCTCTAAGTCATGCTGGAAACCTTGTTTGTTGTTCTGTTAACAAATCTCTTTTTACCAAGGATTATCAGTGTTTTTCAATACTCTGAGTTATGGTCAAACTGTTCTGCAATGCATTTATCATTCATTCCTGTCCAATTACATGCTAATTAGAGATTCCTTAGATTGTACATTTCACCAAAGCACCTTTTGCTTAAGCACTAAGATAACATTTGCAAATGTGTAACTATTTTTCTTATATTAAATTATTGAGCTAAGTCAGCTGACACTTGGTTTACTATCCAAAGTCAAAAATGAACTTCACGTATAAAGCATAGCAAGTACATAAAACAAATATTCCTCAGTAAAACCATTTTCCCCCCAATAATGATTGGTCTTTGTCCACTTTTTCAGAAAGGTGCTTTTCAGCTCAAGGACAATTAACAAGAAAAGGTTTAAAGCTAATTGAAAAGTTAAAAATCTCTAGGCATGTGTCACATCTACTTTTATGTTCAAGCAGAGGCAAATATTGAAAAGTGATAAAAGACAGTGCACTATGGATCCTCAACCAGGCACTGCATGAACTGTTTCTTATGAAAGATGAATAATTACAGTAATAATCCTTTTTATTGCAGTTTATTGCTAAATATCATATTTTTGCATTAGTTTCATATTTTAATCATTCTCTCAATATTTTATATGATTTTGCGCATTTGGGTTGGCAGTCTACATTTGTTAACATGGCATTTACAGCACATAATTTCAAACAAAAACAAGTTGCAGTAACTGTTCTCTGTTGTATACCACACAATATCCATTGAAGAGAATGTGAATTTACTGACACCTTGTTTTAGTTGAAATTTGGGTGATACTTAAGAACTTCAATTTGCATTAAGTGTTCTTTCAAATGGAAAACTGAAGTTATGAGATGAGAGATACTAGGAATAACCAAACCAGATCAGAGAAAGCCTAGAAAATATTTATTAGACATTTCCAAAATTCTAAACCTTTCAATAAGCAAATAAGAAAAGGCTATTTTCCCTGGCTGGGTGATGAGTGGTTGTCAATTTAAAAAGGTCATGAGCAAAGTGAGGAGCATGCTTAAAAACAAGCTCCTTTTCCCAAAACACTCTTGGAACATGGATTATTTTGCCACAGGGAATACTTGAGGCAAAGCTTCTTGCACTTTAATGGAAAAGCCAATAAAGCACATGAAGTAGAGAAAATAGTCATGAGGAGAGCATGACAAAGCGTGATCAATTTTTGGCTAGCTAACAGTAGGCACCAAAGAAATGTCAAATAACTAGAAATGTACTGGTTGAATAGCTACCACAGGCAAACATTTGAATGAGGCTTTTGTTTTACTATCTATCTCATTCATATTTTCATTCTATTTGTGCCAAGTTTTTCAGTGTCAGAAAGGAAAGAGAAATCTTCAATAGCCTGTGTATTATCAGGCCAAGCCATATCACACCCTATCCATTTGGCAAATATCCTGTAGCACCCACCTGTTTTGGAAAGAGGAAGTAAAGAGTGCCTTTCTAAGTTTTCCCATGTAGCCAGAGCAATTCACAAACTGATGTTTGTAGTATGTTACTTACTGTTTTTACAAAAGACTTGTTAATCCAAAGGTTAACAACAAAAAACATCACAATATTAATCTAAACCAGAATAAAAAAAGGGGGCGTTCTGGAATAGTTACAATTATTTTTCTGCAAAATCAGAAAGCCACACAATGATTACAGAAACAGCCATTGGCCAGTTATGTCCATGCTGGCTTTCTGCAAAGAGTAACTCAGCTGATACCACTCTTCCTCTCTTTCCCCATCTCCCTATGTATGATTTTCTTTTTAAATAATGGTCCAGTTCCCTTTTGAAAGCCATGATTGAATAAGCCTCCACCACAATATCATGCAGTTCATTCCAGATTCCAACAAGATAGTTCATAGAAATGACTTTTCATAGCACCTTTGGGTTTTTTTTGTTATTCACCTCAAATTGGTGTCCTCTGTTTCTTGATCCCTCCACAAAAGTGATTAGTAATTTTCTTCTTTACTATTGTCAGGCCTCTCAAAATGCTGAACACCTCTACAAATTACCTTACAATGTTCTCACCACGGAGAACTACCCAAACTTCCTCAACTTGATCATGCAACTAAAGTCCTTCATTCTTGGAAACACACTTGTAAATCTTTTCTGCACCCTTCCCAAGAGTGCGATCTTCCTAAACTGCAGACATGAATGTAATACTCCCATTGATGCCGAACATCAATATTTTACAAAAACTTTGCTGCTTTTGTACTCTTTGCCTCAATGATGATACCACTGCTAAATCGCCCACTATCAATATTCTAGGTTTACCACTGAACTGAACCAACCATATAAATATTGTGACTGTAAAGAATAGGTCAGAGGATAAGAATTCTGTGGAAAGTAACTAACTTCCTAACTCCTCAATGCCAGTGCACCAGCTACAAAAATGTAAGTCAGGATTCGATGGAAATTTCTCTATTTGCCTGGATGAGTGCAGCTCCAATAACACTCAAGAAGCTTTCACCAGCTAGAACAAAGCAATCTATTTCACTGGCACCTCATACACCATCTTCAACATTCCATCCCTTCACCAATGTACAGTGGCAGTAGTATTCACCACCTCCAAGACACACTACAGTAACTCACCAAGGCTCCTTTGACAGCACATTCCAAAGCTATGACCTCTACCACCTAGAAGAACAAGACAGCAGATGTGTGGTAACACTACCAAATGCAAATTTCTCCCCAAGTCTCACATTATCCCGACTTGGAACTACATTACTGTTCCTTCACCATCAGTGAAACTCACTTCCTCACAGCACTATGGCAGTCCTTACATCCCAATGAACTGCAGTGTTTCAAAAGGCAGCTCACCACCACTTTCTCCAATGCCCATTTAGAGATGGGCAAAAAATGCTGTCTGAGTCATCAACATCCACAACCCATGTAGGAATAATAAAAAATGGAAAGTCAAATTAGGTAAATATAATAGGTAAGCAGTTGCTGATCACGAAATTTCTGTACATGTACACTAATGTCAAACTATTTTCAACAGAGTTAAAAATCACACAACACCAGGATACTGCAACAGGTTTAACTGAAAGCAAAAGAGATAAAAACAATGACTGCAGATGCTGGAAACCAGATTCTGGATCAGTGGTGCTGGAAGAGCACAGCAGTTCAGGCAGCTGCTCGTCAGATGTGCCTGAATTGCTGTGCTCTTCCAGCACCACTGATCCTTAACTGGAAGCACACTAGCTTTCGGAGCGCTGCTCCTTCATCAGGTGTTTGTCCATCTAGGGCACTCCAAAAGCTAGTGTCCAACATCGGCATCTCCAAATCATATTTTCAACAGTCTATTCATCATTATTATTCTATGGTACTGTTAATCAATAAATACGTTTAACAGGAAACAAAATCACAAGTAGGGAAGGGCATGATTAATATCTATATTGAGTCACTTAGAGTTCTGCCAAGGAGACAAAAACTTTAAATGCAAGTCAAGGCAGTTTGACCTCAAAAGAGACACAACAAACATCCAGCCCCAAGTTCTGACAATTGATTACTAGATCAACTACCTAAGGCACAGCTGTAAAACTGTGCACAGTCCACAGAAAAAAGGAAAGCAATGAAGCACAGGAAATTTATTTTTTCTTTTAAAAAAATACATTGCTAGTTTCTTGTCCAACAATGAAAACAAATATAGCACACTGCTTATTTTTGTATGGAAGTTAAAGCCACAGTCTACGTTGAAAGGCAAAAAATATTTTATTACCAAGCCACAAATATTTAATTTTGATCACCATAAATTTCACTTGCTCATCATGACAGAGATATCAACAAATGAAGAAGATCAAGATAAAATAGCAAAATTACCTGCATAAATATTATCGCTTAGTACGTCATCATTGAGTGAAATAAAATTGCCTTAAAATCAAACTTTGGTAGACAACTAGTCACTCAAACAGGGCAGGTAATGTTTCGTGTTAAAGTCCATCCTTTTTGGTACTTAGTTGTAAAAGAAAATGGTGTCACCATCAAGCCAATAAGTTGTAGAATGAGATACACGTCAAGCTTTAAGTTGATATTTCAAAAAATAATGTCAGATGTTTAAAAAATGTCATAAAATGTTGAATAGACCATAATTTTACTCTTTCCCATTTTTTTGAGAGGAAAAAAAAGACTGTTAATGTTGCAGGGTGTGCAGGGTTCATCAGGTAGTTCTCCATCTGCGCCACTCCAAAAGCTAGTGTGCTTCCAATTAAACCTATTGCAGGGTGTTCTAGCTAGGTGGATAAAGAACTGGCTGAGCAACAGGAGACAGAGAGTAGTAGTTGAAGGGAGTTTCTCAAAATAGAGAAAGGTGACCAGTGGTGTTCCACAGGGGTCAGTATTGGGGCCACTGTTGTTTGTAATACACATAAATGATCTAGAAGAGGGCACTGTTGGTATGATAAGCAAGTTTGCAGATGACACAAAGATTGGTGGAGTGGCAGAAAGCATAAGGGACTATCAAAGAATACAGGAGGATATAGATAGACTGGACAGTTGGGTGAAAAAGTGGCAGATGACTTTCAATCCAGACAAATGTGAGGAGATGCACTTAGGCAGGTCTAATTCTAGAGCGAATTATACAATGAATGGAAGAGCCTTGGGAAAAGTTGATGGACAGAGAGATCTGGGAGTGCAGGTCCATTGTACCCTGAAGGTTGCTGCACAAGTGGATAGAGTGGTCAAGAAGGTATATAGTATGCTTGCCTTCATCGGACGGGGTATTGAGTAGAAGAGCTGGCAAGTCATGTTAAAATTGTACAAGACATTGGTTCAGCCGTATTTAGGATACTGTGTACATTTCTGGGCACCACATTATCAAAAGGATGTGGACGCTTTGGAGACGGTGCAGAGAAGGTTTACGAGGATGTTGCTTAGTATGGAAGATGCTAGCTATGAAGCGAGGTTGAGTAGGTTAGGTTTATTTTCATTAGAAAAAAAGGAGATTGAGGGGGGACCTGATTGAGGTTTACAAAATCATGAAGGGTATAGACAGGGTGGATAGAGATAAGCTTTATCCCAGGGTGAAGGATTCAATAACGAGAGGTCATGCTTTCAAGGTGAGAGGTGGAAAGTTTAAGGGGGAGTTTATAAAGGGGTTTGATTTTAACTAGTGACAGTTCATAATTGTTTATTTGTAGCTAGAATTTAAGTACTTCATACAGAGGGTGGTGGGCGTTTGGAACGTGTTGCCAGCAGAGGTGGTAGAGGCAGGCACGGTAGATTCATTTAAGATGCGTCTGGACAGATGCAGGAGTAGGTGGGGAGCAGAGGGATGCAGATGCTTAGGAATTGACCGATAAGTTTAGACAGTACATTTGGATCGGCTCAGGCTTGGAGGACCAAAGGGCCTGTTCCTGGACTGTAAATTTTCTTTGTTCTTTGTTCTCTTTGAATATTTTAATCCAAGCATTATTCTGGCTGACACAGTTCATGAGAAATACTTGTGCGAAGTATCTTAAAAATGTTACTGAATTGGCATAGTAATCCATGAGTTAGTTAACAAATAAAAACAAAACCTTTCACAGTTTTGTTTTTACATCTAACATCATAATTATTGATCCTAGTAAACAAAAAGAGGAAGTTATACAGACGTTATTAGATGAAACAAACTCTGGCAAGTGCACATTACATCACAAATTCAAACAAAACCATCTTGGTACGTTCAGTAGTGAGCATCACTGGTCACAGAAAATACAGTTTAAATTTCAAGCCAGTTTTAAAATCTGCATCGCCCAGCAGTGAATTTCCCTAGATTTCCATCGAGTTATGAATTCATGCTTCAAAATGATGAGCAATCTCATCTGCCACAATATTGGACATAGCTTAAGTTTTTATGTTGTGTCTCACTGGGTAATGTGCTGGAAATTAGGCTCCGCTATTCTTGAAGTCTTCGTAACAGTGTAAAATTTTTACTGGTATGCAAAATTTCCAAATTTATTTGTCTTTCTGACCCATGTTGACAGAAAGCACATGGGTTTTTGTACTTGTTACGAATGACTATTTCTTCCAAATAAATAAATTCTAATTACAAATAAACAATTATGAACTGTCACTAGTTAAAATCAAACCCCTTTATAAACTCCTCCTCTACCCACACATACAGACTGACACTGGCAGCAAAAAAAAGTGTTGTGGGCAGATGGGAATGACTGTAAAGACTGTTTAACAGTCTCTCACCACACAGTTACGTAATTTCACCTGCTTGCAGGAGACATGGGGTCATACATACGTCAAATCATTAACTTATCAATTAAAAGTCACAGCCTACTGGAACTGGAAAAGGAAAACTTAAATGTACTTTTTTTTACTGCAGAGAAAAGTGACAGCCCCAACCTCTGCAGAGATTCCACTGCAAGTCAAAACCCTCACATCCTTCAATGACCTGGGAACCATCTCATAGTGTTGGCAGTCAGAAGGCCTTTATTATCAATAATTAGTCACTAGCCCACACACAACGCAGCTACTTGAAGTCAGCCAAAGCTCCATCCACAAACACTCCTCAGCTCCAGTTCATATGCAGTTAGGCTTCACTACTGCTTGAACAAGCAGCAACAATATTTACGAGTGAGAGGTTACTTGTTTTTGAAGGACTGCTGCACTTTTTAACAATTCTTTAAAACAGTCCCTTTCCATTTCAGTTCACACTCAAAAATACAGAAAAAGTTCTTTATCATTCAGAAACAAATCAACATTGCAGAAACATTTAAGATTTGAAAAAGATAGGCAGGTGATGGGACAAGTTGGTTAGATCACTCATCTGGTGAAGCTTCTAATAGGCAAGAGCCAATTGCAGATCTGCTGTCCTGATTTCAGATGTGATGGGTTAACTGTGTATCACACTGAACAGCTCAAGAGTGTAAACAGAAGATGACATCAGGTTGGAATGACAAATTCAAGCTTATATTTCTTAAGTGCATTTTGAAGGTCCACTGAAAGTAGTAGATTTGACTTGCATGGGTCTCGAATGGATGATAATGGGTTAGTGGTATGCTTTCCATCTTTGTCAAATTTTCAGGAAATGGGAAGGACCAATTATGCTACAATCTGTAGAGGACAATATGACTTCAAGGATCTAGCCCATAAGCGAATGTTACATGTGCACCACAACACTGACATTTTTATACTATTAAAAATGTTTGATTTTATTTAAAATTGCACCCACCTCATTAACCTACTACCAATGCATTCAAATGCAGGATCAGTTGACAAATTATGGCCATTTAATAAGTCCTCAAATTGGATATGATCTCCTGGCAGAGTTTGCAATTGAATGTTGATCAAATTTTTATCTTTTTGGAAGCTTCCAGAGATTTTGTATTTTTTTTTAAAGATTAGATTAGATTGCCAACAATGTGGAAACAGGCCCTTTGGCCCAACAAGTCCACAGCGACCCTCTGAAGGTAACCTGCCCAGATCCATTTCCCTTTGACTAATGCACCTAACGCTATGGCCAATTTAGCATGGCTAATTCACCTAACCTGCACATCGTTGGACTGTGGAAGGAAACCGGAGCACCCGGAGGAAACCCACGCAGATACGGGGAGAATGTCCAAACTCCACACAGGCAGTCGCCCAAGGCTGGAATTGAGCCCAGGTCCCTGGTGCTGTGAGGCTGCAGTGCTAACCACTGAGCCACCATGCCATATTTGTTCATGAGATTCAGACAACATTGGTTATGCCAGCAAGTGTTGCCCAATTCTAATTGCCCTTATGGTATTGGTGAACCACTGCAATTCAGCTGGTGTAGGTATACCAACAGCAATGTTAGAGAGGGAGTTCCAGGATTTTGATCCAGCACTAATGAATAAATAGTGGTAGAATTCCAAGTTAGGATGGGTCTGGCTTTTGTCATGTTCCCCTTGTCCTTCTATATGGAGAAGTCCATAGGTATAGAAGGTGCTAAGGAACCTAGATGAGTTCTTGCAGTGAATCATATAGATGGTACATACCGCCAATGTGCATTTGTCATGGAAAGAATGAATGCTGAAGCTGGTAGATGGGTCATCAATCAAGGGGGCTACAATTTCTGAGATGGTGCTGAGCTTTTGTAGCGTTGTTGAAGTGCACTCATCCAGGCAAATGAAGAGTTTTCTATCACACTCCTGACCTTTGCCCTGTAGAGAATGAATAAGCTGTAGAAAGTCCAAGCAGGAGCAGGTCGTTCAACCCCTTAAACATGCTCCTTCATTCAACGTGGTCATGGCCGATCATCAGACTTAGAGGTGGGACCCTAACCAGTAGTAAGATAAGAGAGAAAGTTGAGGCTGCAACAGAAGTTATAGAAAGCAAGGTAAATAGACAAGGTAGGCAAGAGCACAGCAGAGAATGAGGGAAGACTGATGAATTAACATGTATTTATTTCAGTGCAAGAGACCTGACAGGTAAGGCAGAACTCAGGGCATTGATGGGAACATGAGCCTGGGATAGCATAGTTATTACAGAAACATTGCTGAGGGAGGATGGGACTAGCAGCTAAATGATCCTGGATATTGATGTTATAGAAAGGATAGAAAGAGAGGAAGGGGAGTGAATCTTTGATTAGGGAAAATATCATTGCAGTACTTAAAGAATATATTTCTGAGGGATTTTCCAGTGAAGTTATATGGGTAGACCTGAAGAATAAAAGGGGGTGATCACTTGGATGGGATTGTACAATCGGCCCCCCCAACAGATTGTGGGAAATTAAGGAGCAAATATGTAGGGAAATTGCAGATAGCTGTAAGACAAACAGGGTTGTAATTGTAGGAGATTATAATTTTCCAAACATAGACTGGGCCTGCCAGGGGTTAAGGGGTTAAATGGGCAAGAATTTGTTAAGTGTGTTCAAGAAAACTTTCTCAATAATTATGTAGTTGGCCGTACTAGAGAAGGGACAAAACTCAATTTCCTCTTGGGAAATAAAGCCGGGAAAGCGACTGAGATGTTCTTGGGATGCTTTGGGACCAGTGACCATAATTCTACTAGGTTTAAAATAGTTATGAAAAAGGAATATTCTGGTCCATAAGTTAAAGTTGGGGGGAGGACAATTTTGATGATATTAGACAAGAACTTGCAAAAGTTGATATGGGGATGTTACTTGCAGATAAAGGGAGGGCTGGCAAGTGGGAAGCTTTCAAAAGCGAGATAGCGAGAGTTCAGGGACAGCATGTTCCTGTTAATGTGAAGAGCAAGGCTGGCAGGAGTACACTGGATAACAAGAGATATTGAGGCTCTGGTCAAAATAAAGGATGCAAATGTCAAGTATAGAGAGCTGGGATAAAGTCAATCCCTTGAGTTATAAAATAAGTGCAGGAGTACAGTTAAGAGGGAAATCAAGACAGCAAAAAGGTCCACAAAATAGTTTTGGCAGATAAAGTTAAGGACAATCCAAAGAGACTCCACAAGTATATTCAGAACAAAAGAGTAACTCGGGATAAAATAGAGCCCCTTAAAGATCAATAAGGCCATCGATATATGGAATTGCAGGAAATGGGGGAGATCCTAAACGAATAGTTCATGATAGTATTAATTGTGGAGAAAGGCATGGAAGCTAGGGAACTCGGGAAAATAATTGGTGATGTCTTGAAAAAAGTCCACATTAAAGAAGAGGTGCAGGAGGTCTTCGAAAGGATAAAATTCCCTGAACCTAATCAAGTGTATCCCAGGACATGTGGAAAGTTAGGGGAGGAATTTAAAGATTTACAAGGATGTTACCAGAGTTGGAGAGTTTGAGCTATAGGGAGAAAATGAATAGGCTGGGGCTGTTTTCCCTGGAGCATCAGAGCTGAAGGGTGACCTGAAGAAGTTTATAACATCTTGAGAGGCCTGGATAAGATAAGGTCAAGGTGTTTTTTTCCAGGCGAGGGCAATCCAAACTAGAGGGCATCGGCTTAAGGTGGGGGGGGGGGGGGGGGGGGAGATTAAAAATGACCTAAATGGCAATGTTTTCATGCTGAGTGTGGTGCGTGTATGGAGTGAGCTGTCACAGGAAGTCATGGAGGCTGGTACAATTACAATATTTAAAAGGAATCTGGATGGGTAAATGAGTAGGAAGAGATTAGAGGGCCAAATGGCAGGAAATGGGGCATTAACTTAGAATATCTGGTTGACATGGACAAGTTGGACTGAAGGGTCTGTTTCCATGCTGTACATCGCTGACATTAAATTGTGGGGCCCCTATTAGAGATATCTGTAACATGGATAGCTTTGGGTGAGGTGCCGGAAGACTGAAGGATAGCTAATGTTGTGTCATTGTCTGAGAAAGACTGCAAGGAAAAGCCAAGGAACTCGAAACCATTGAGCCTGATGTCGGTAGTTGGTAGGTTATTGGAGGGGATTCTGAGAGACAGGATTTACATGCATTTGGAAAGGCAGAGAATAATGAGGAATAGTCAGCATGGCTTTGTGTATGAGAAATTGTGTCCCACAAAGTTGATTGAGTTTGATTGAAGAGGTGACCAAGAAGATAGCTAAAGATAGAGTGGTTGATGTCTCTATGGACTTTTGCAAGGCCTTCCGCAATGGTAGACTGGTTATAAGGTTAGATCCCATAGGATCCAGGCACAGCTAACTAATTGGATATAAAATTGGCTTTGTAGTAGGAGACAGAGGGTGGTAGTAAATGGTTGTTGTTCAGACTGGAGGCCTGTGACCAGTGGTATACCACAAGGATCAGTGGTGAGTTCACTGTTGTTTGTCATTAATATTAACCATTGGATGAAAATATAGAAGACTGGGTTAGTAGGTTTGCGGATGACACCAAAATTGGTGGTACAGTGGACAATGAAGAAAGTTATCTAAGAGTACAACAGGATCTTGATCAACTGGGCCATTGGGCCGAGGAATGGCAGATGTTCCTTAATTTAGATAAATGCAAGGTTTTGCATTTGGTAAGATAACCCAGGACAGGACTTATACAGCTAGTGGTAGAGCACTGGGGAGTGTTGTCAAACAAAGATCGAGGGATGCAGGTACATAGTTCCTTGGAAATGGCATCAAAGGTAGTCAGGGTGGTGAAGGTGGTGTTTGGCATGCTTACCTGCATCAGTCACAGCATTGAGTACAGAAGTTGGGACGACAGGTTACAGCTGTACAAGACATTGGTAAAGCCACATGTGGAGTACTGCATACAATTCTGATGGCCCTGCTGTGGGAGAAAGTGAGGACTGCAGACAATGGAGATCAGAGTCAAGAACGTGGTGGTGGAAAAGCACAGCAGGTCAGGCAGCATCTGAGGAGCAGAGAATCAATGTTTCAGGCATAAACTCTTAATCAGGAATGCCCAAAACATCAATTCTCCTGCTCCTTGGATGCTGCCTGACCTGCTGTGCTTTTCCAGCACCACAATCTCAACTCTGGCCCTGCTATAGAAAGGGCAGAAAAAATATTTACAAGTATGTTATCGAGACTGGAGGGTTTGAGTTATAAGGAGAGGCAGGATAAGTTGGAACCTTTTTCACCACAGAGCAGAAGGCAAAGAGGTGGTCTTACATAAGTTTATGAAATCATGAGAGGCATAGATAAAAGTGAACAGCTAAGGGGGGTCCACAACTGGAAAGAACAAGTTTACATGAGACTTTGTCAACAGACCCTGTGTGTTTCTGGTGCATGGCACTGTACAGAGAAGGGCCATGCTCATCTTGTAGAATCTGAGTAGACCACGGCACCAGACCTTACTAGCTTAGTCTCAGGTTGCCACCTGGATGAGTGCAGTTTCCACTGTCCGGAGGAATATATTACATTGTGGAAAGAGGGACAATGACTTTCCCTGCCCCACCATCTTCTCTCTGCTTCCTCACACACATTCTAACTCTGCAACAGCACACATCTCCCATCAATGGTAATGGTCGATCACTCATTATTATATGCAATGATTTGGAGGTGCCAGTGCTGAACTTGGGTGCATAAAGTTAAAAATCACACAACACTAGGTTATAGCTCAACAGTTTATTTGGAAGCACTAGCTTTCGGAAAGTTGCTCCTTCATCAAGCGGTCATCAACCATCTGACGAAGGAGCAGTGCTCCGAAATCTAGTGCTTCCAAATAAACCTGTTGGACTATAACCTGGTACTGTGTGATTTTTAATTTGCTTTATGCAAAATCTTCTCTCCCTCACTCTCACCCATTTAATCCCCACAGACTAATAACCTTACTCAGCTCCAGGCAGGAGAGAAGTCTATGGTATTGACAAGTAAAAACTTCATATAAATGCACAAGTAGACACAAGAGCAGCAGGAAGGCATATCAGAGGCACTGGGTAGACCGATACAAAGGCTGGAGGACTCTACCTCTGCTGTCTGTACCATACTACCTCTGGCAAGCAAGCATCTGGACTGTGCCCTGAGATTGTGGTGACTGTAGTCCAAGATGGAGGGCAGGAGGAACAAGTAGAGAGCTGGAATCACCAGGTCACTACTCTGACTTTCATATCAAAAATTGTCACATTTACCTTCAATCCGATAGCCTGGACAATGAAAACTGCATGTTAATAAGGTGAGATTAAATAATAATGACATGCTAATACATGCAAAAGAGTGTAAATCAGCCTCTTGCCACTTACTAGTGAAATTCTTGGTTCACTGCTTGTTTGGAAAATTGAACTTTTTGCTCTCAACATCGAGAATCTCAATGCTGCCGGTCTCCCTCTATTTTTCCAACTTTCTCATCAATGCTCATGCTCTTCAGGAACTGGCAAGATTGTTAGGTTGACACGGTGGCTCAGTGGTTAGCACTGCTGTCCCACAGCACCATGGACCCAGGTTTGATCCCCCCTCAGGCCACTGTCTGTGTGGAGTTTGTCCATTCTCCCCATGTCTGCATGGGTTTCCTCCCACAGTCCAAAGATGCGCAGATCAAGTGAACTGGCCACGCTACATTGTGTTAGGTGGATTAGTCAGGGGTAAACAGAGGGGATCTGGCTGGTTTACTCTTTGGAAGGTCGGTGTGGGCTTGTTGGGCTAAATGGTCTGTTCCCACACTGTAGGTAATCTAATCATTATGCTCAAGCAATGTATTTAACACAAAGATAAGGGGGAAATTCTTCTCACGGAGAGTCATTTGTCTTCGGCAATCTTTACACAGAGGGTAGTGGAGGCTGGACTATTGAATATATTCAAGACTGAGTTGGACAGATCTTTGACTGATTAGGGAGTCAGAGGTTATGAGAGATAGGCAGAATCAGGTGGGAAGGCAACTATCAAATCACTCACTATCTTACTGAATAGCAGACTGGGCTCAATTAATTGAATGGTCTGCACCTAACCCTCTTTCTTATGAACCAAAATAATGTGAGTTACATGATATAAGCTCTTCATAACTTTAAGGGTGAGTCTGCTGATATGACTAAGATTTCTCATTGTGCATGTGCACAATTCTGCACATTAGCATTTGTTAATTTTATTTGGATAGTTCAAATGAAACTGCTGCATTAAATCTAAAGAAAAAGCAAATGTCACCACCAAATCATTACTAGGTATACGATACACAGTACATTATATTTATGATACAGCATATGAGATTTAATCATACTTTTTTAAGAAAGATATCTTGATCATTTGGGTCAATGGGCTGAGCAGTGGCAAATGGAGTTTAAATTGTAGAAATGTGATGTATTGCATTTTGGTAAAACAAACAAGGGCAGAACTTATACAGTTAAAAGTAGAGCCTAGGGTACTGTTGTAGAACAGAGAGACCTGGGGGTCAGATACATAGTTCTTTCAAGTTTTCATCACATGTAGACAGGGTCATTATGAATGCATTTTGCATGCTGCTTTCATTGTTCAGTCCTTTTGAGTATAAGAGTTGGGAAGTCAGGTTGGGGTTGTACAGGATGTTGGTGGGGCATCTTCTGGAGTACTATGTCCAGTTCTGATCGCCCTGTTGTAGGAAGGAAATTACTAAGCTGGAGACGATTTCAAAATGACTTACCAGGATGTTGCCGGAAATGGAGGGCTCGAGTTGTAAGGAGAGACTAGATAGGCTGGGACATTTTTCACTGGAGTGTAGAAGACTGAGAGGTGGCCTTATGGAGCTTTATAATGAGGGGTATAGAGGAGGTAAATGGCAGGTGTTGTTTTCCCTAGGGTGGGGGAATTTCAATACTTGGAGCATATTTTTAAGGTGAGATTAGAAAGATTTAAAAATGACATGGGGGCAATTTCTTTTTTTTTTACAGAGGAAGTGGATTGTGTGGAATGAACTTCCACAGGAACTGGTGGATGCAGGTATAGCTAGAACCTTAAAGAGATATTGGGATAAGTACACGAATAAGAAATGTTCGGAGGGATATCAGTCAAGCGTAGGCAGTTTGGGATAATGGTCAGCATGGACTGGTTGGATTGAGGGGTCTGTTTCAGTGCTGTCTGACCCCATGACTAGTGGCATTTAGGTATTGCTTCAAGTAAGAGTTTAATAATTAACTCAGTCTGTCCTTCAGAACCATTTTAAACAAGTGTGTGTCAGAGAGCAGATAGATTGATGTCTCCAGCAGAAACTTGGATGAACGAGGTATTTTTTCTGTAAAATTTGTTAAAAACTTCTGAATTCATTTCAAATAGACCTGACTAGAGTCATATCAAAGGATAGGTTCTCCTGAAAAAGGAGTTGTTCAGAACAGTTTAGGGAATAAGGTACTGTTACAACATGAAGACAGACAATTGAACAAAATCAGCATTTCTACCACAGTCAAATTAAAACTTTAAAAACCCTCAAAATTGACCCCATTGGTTCCAACCAGACTTTTTGAATAACCGATCCCCAGACCCTGCAAATAATCAATTTTAGACACCAGTTTATAGTTTAAACAAAAGACTCACAATTTATTAACAAACTATAACTTTAGCGGAACAGAATTAAACAAAGTATTCTAATTGATGTCTATGATGTAAACTCAAAAAAACCTTTGTTTTCAGTTCTAATCACACAAAAGACAAAGTTAAGGAATAAATTAAATAACAAAACAGGCTAAATTACTAAAGTGGTTTTCACAGTATGCTGCTTAACAGGCCTACAGGAGGTTCCCGATTTATGAATATTCAGAATGCTTGTACTTACAAGTGTGATCCCATACAAAAAAGTAAAGTCCCAACATACAACCATTTCCTGTACTTATGAACAGTTGCTTTCCATTGCCTGCCTTGTGTTCCAACTGGTGCACAAATTGACTTGCGAACAGACTCTCGAATGAAAAATCTTTGCAACTTGGGGACTATCTGTGGATAATTGCTTCTTGATTGATTTTTTGAAGATATCACGGCCACCTTTTCAGTTCACTCAGAGGAGGTCAGTGATACTCATAATTTACATTTCTCTTCTCCGAATATCCAACAGATGGTAACTGGAAGTTAGGTAGAGACCTCTCAAATCTTCATGCTGTAACATCAACAGCCAAATGGATACTCACAAAAAACATAGTCCAAATTCCAGTTCAAACTCTGGATTCTCCGTTCGACTGACCATCTCCCGACAAGGTCACAGTTACCATTCAAAATCTGCCATCTCCTTGGGTATAAGGTCTTTGCAAGCTTGCTGGATATGTACTTAGAGCCTTTTGATCAAGAACCAATCAGCAATTAACTTCCAGGCTTAGCTTCACAAACAAACAATTTTGTTTGTTCCCTCTTCTTTTATTTTAAAACACAACTGTCTGGTCATCTTCAGCTCACAGTTCTCAGCTCACAGCTCCAAACCAAAAATCACAAAATAATAATGATCAATCAGCAAGGATTCTAACAGTACCTCAGAGTAAAGGTTTCAGTTTGTGAAAACTTCCAAACCAGGAATGTTTCGTCAGAAATCTATGTTTTTTTTTAGAACTGAGAACGTCTAAGATCACGAAGGTGAGAGGATTCAAGGAAAAGACTTAATAGTTCACAGAACGGAACTGAGGAAAAAGTAGTTAAGTCCAATCTATAGCTTTGATAAAGAAGGAAAATTTAGCTGGATTTTGATTAACCGTAAAGTGATTGTGTTGGGGAGTTGATAAGACTTTGAGGTGTGTTTTGAAATCTTTCAAATTATGTTACTTTTATTTTGTTCATTTCATTTGCTAAATAAAGGTCTATTTCATTATTGAAACCAAATCTGCAGAATCGTGTGTTCAGTGAAAGACCACTGCATGACATTTTAAAAAAATCTATCAAGCCAGATTTCCTTCTACAATCTGACTTTTATAGTATTAGTATAGGATCAGAACAAATTAAATATTTTTCTATTTAAACTCATGATACAACAAATATTATGGCCTTTACTAGAATATTTATCCAATGGGAGAACCAAATGTAAAATTTCTTCATCCTTTGGACTTCTCTAAGTCAACAGTTTGCTCAAGTTAGCAAAATCTGAACTATGGCAAATGCCTTCCTGTTCTTAATCAATGCAAAATAGAATTAGATCTTAAAGCCTACTGCAAGACAGATGATTTATCTCACTAGATATTATCAGACTATGATTGTCACAGGAAATAGAACTTGTCCAACACTAGCTTCTTTTTAATACTGAACAATCTATTCCAACAATTTAGCTGTTAGTCCTTCTGGGTTTTGTCCAACTGCAAACTGAACTTTGTAGCTTTTGTCAGTTAATTGTTTGATAAGCTTAATCTATCCCACAACTCCTCAAAATTAAGACAAGGGAGCTAAGAGGCAGACTATAGCATGCATAAGAAAATCTTACATCTTTTTCTCAGGGAAAAAGTATGTTAAACCAGCGTAATTGTTCATATTAAACAAAATTCAAGCAAACAACCATGCGATGGGGCAAGAGAGGATGGGAAGTAAGAAATAGTAAGAAAAAGGGAGGAAAGAAGGGTAAACAGTTTAATTTGATAGAAACAGTGTAATTAAAGGTTTTAAGCCCTGTATATTAGAAATATAGTAACAAAATACCATTTTAAAAGTTCGAGTGTTATTTTTATAGCATTATTACTGTAGTCCTAGATTTTGTTTTAGCACTTGTTATGACATGAAAACATTTAGAATGGCCATCCAGAAAGCTCGACTATTCCTGCACTTGTTGGCAATCTCAAAGTGCAAATAAGCAAAAATATCTCCCACTCCATTTTAAGCATCATTAACATATGAAAGAAATATGGTTTGAAAACATATCATAATGTAGTTTACTGAGTCCCGAACACATGGCTTGGGATCAGAGCTGTTGTTAGGATGTATTGAGTTCTGATCCCACGATGACAGAAACACACGTTATACTTGCAGAACACAATGGACCATTTCTGCATTTCCTGGTTTATCTTGCTGCACAGGTAGCTTTTACTGAGCAAACACTGCACTCTGTAAGCAGGTCAAATGACATCTGAATCCTATCCACAGCATAGCATCCCTATTTACCGAGATTAATGAAGCTCTGCTTGAATTTGACAGGTATCAGCGTCATTCTATGCTAAATCCTGGAGGGAAAAAATGATTGCAGAACAGTAATGGAATGGCAAAATCCACACTCCATTTTAACTCTGTAACATTATTTTTATTCTTCCATGGGAATAAGCACCGCTAGCTAAACAAGCATTATTTCTATCCATAACTGCTCTCCAGAAGACACTTAAAATGTCTTTTGAACTATACTGCAGTCCATCGGTTGCAGGTACACCCACAATAACATTGGGGAGATAATTCAAGAAGTTTGGCCCATTGACAGTGAAGGAACAAAAATATGGTTTTAAATCAGGATGGTGAGTGACTTGGAAAGAAAATTGCAGGCAGTGGTGTTCTCATGCATCTGCTGACCTTTTTCTAGGTAGTAAAAGGTAGCAGGTTCAGAAGATGCTAAAGGATTTGGTATGCAAGTTGCATGTTGCATACAGTGCTTCCAGTGTACACCAATCGTGAATAGGTCACCAATAAACTTACTGTTTTTGCCTTTATGTATCAAGTTTGTGTTTGAGTGTGCTTGAAGCTACATTCAACCAGACAAGAAAGTACACCATCACACTTCTAACTGCCTTGTAGATGATGAACTGCTTTTGTGAGTTAAGAAGTGAGTTACTTGCTACAGAATTCGTAACTTCTGATCTGTTCTATATTTATACAGAGCCTGTATTTATATGGCTGGTCCAGTTCAATTTCTGGTCAACAGTGTCCCAAGGATGTTGAAGATGAAGGATTCTGCAACGGCGATTTGACTGAATGTCAAGGAACATTATTAAAATGCCTCTTGCTGAAGTCAGTCAGTGCCTCACATTTAGTGAAAAGTAGCATTTGCACCACACATCACTCCATTGTAAATGTTATGCAAGTCTTGTGGCGCATAGATTACTTCAATATCTGCAGATTCATGAATGGTATTGAAAAATTTGCAATCTCTATCCCCACTTCTGACCTTACGTTTAAAGGGAGGTAATTGGAAGAGCAGCTGAAGATGGGTAGGACTATGACACCACCCATCCTTAGGAACAGTTGTGAAGGCCCTTGTGGTGCAGAGGTAAAGTCTCTACTTCTGAGCCAGGAAGCTTGGATACGAGATTCCCCCCATCCCAGAGGTGTGTAATAAAACACACACGTAACAATTGCAAAACGCCTATCTCATAATGGGAATCTGGTTCTCAAGAAAATGCATAAGGGAATTTGGGGTTCAAATTCCCAGAGAGGGCAACTTAAGACTTGGGGCTCTTGTGGTGCAGTAGTAGTACCCCACACTAGACTAGATGACCTGCATTCAAGTCCCACCCACTCCAGAGGTGTGTCATTACATATCAGAACAGGTTGATTAAAAATATCTACAAGGACCACAGAAGGAACTCTTATGGCAGAGTAATAGGGTCCCTACCTCTGAATCAGGAGGCCCAGGTTCAAGTTCTACCTGCTCCAGAGATGTGTCATATTATTTCTGAACAGGGTGATTAAAGGAGTGTAGGTTTGCTCGCTGAGCTGTTGGCTTGATATCCAGACGTTTCATTACCTGGCTAGGTAACATCATCAGTGGCGACCTCCAAGTGAAGCCAAGCTGTTGTCTCCTGCTTTCTATTTATATGTTTGTCCTGGGGTTTGTGGTGATGTCATTTCCTGTTCGTTTTCTGAGGGGTTGATAGATGGTATCTAGATCTATGTGTTTGTTTATGGCGTTGTGGTTGGAGTGCCAGACCTCTAGGAATTCTCTGGCATGTCTTTGCTTAGCCTGTCCCAGGATAGATGTGTTTTCCCAGTCGAATTGGTGGTTTCTTTCACTCGTGTGTAGGGCTACGAGGAATCCTAGTAGCACACAAACCAACACTCTCAAACAAAAACTAACAAACTTAAAAGACCCAGTATAACCCATGGCCAAAACCAACGTCATCTACAAAATCCCATGCAAGGACTGCCACTACGTAGGACAAACAGGAAGAAAATTAGCCACCAGGATACACAAACACCAGCTAGCCACAAAAAGACACGACCCCCTCTCCCTCATAGCCCTACACACGGATGAAAGAAACCACCAATTCGACTGGGACAACACATCTATCCTGGGACAAGCTAAGCAAAGACATGCCAGAGAATTCCTAGAAGTCTGGCACTCCAACCACAACGCCATAAACAAACACATAGATCTAGATGCCATCTATCAACCCCAGAGAAAACGAACAGGAAATGACATCACCACAAACCCCAGGAACCAAATCCAGGACAAACATATAAATAGAAAGCAGGAGACAACAGCTTCACTTCACTTGGAGGTCGCCACTGATGATGTTACCTAGCCAGGTAATGAAACGTCTGGATATCAAACCTACAGCTCAGCGAGCAAACCTACACCCTAAACCTCGACCTGAGCTACAAACCTTCACAAACCTTACAAAGAAAAGGGGGATTAAACACAGAGGACCATCTGTGGGAATGTCCTGGAATGGAGATGGTTGATCCCCAATAACCACAAACCTCTTCCTTTGTGCTAGGCACAGTTCCAAACATGGAAATCTTTTCCTGATTTCCAACAACTTCAATTTTTCTGAGACTCTGATGTCATTCAAAGCCAACGGATGCCTTGATGTCAAGTGATCACTCTTATTTCACCTCTGAAATTCAATTCTATTGTCTATTCTTGGATCAAGTCTGGGGCAGATTGACCCTGACTGTACCAAAAATTAGCAGCATGTTGCTGTTAAGTGCTATTTGTTACCACTGACAGCACTTTGCTTACAAATTATACTAATTGGCCAGCCTGAATTTGTAGCTTTTTTTATATAATGGACAGGGCAGCACTGAGCAATTATCCACATTGCTGGGTCGATGTAGTATTGCAGCTGTACTGGAACAGCTTGACTAGAAAGGCAAATAGCTTTAGAGCATAAGACTTTGGTACTGCCCTAATGATGTTGTCCGTGCTCAAGGCATTTGCTGTATCTAGTGTCTTCAACCATTCTCTGACATTATGTGGTGTGAATCAAATTGTCTGAAGATTAGCGTTGTGATGTTGAGGAGCTCTGGAGGCCGAGATGGATCAACCACTCGACACCTCTCTGACTGAAGATGATTACAGCTATTTCAGCTGTCTTTTACAATGACACGCTGAGCTCCAAATCATTGAGAATGGGGAAGTTTGTGCAGCTGCCTCCTCCTCCCATTAGTTATTTAGTTGATTACTTACAGTGTGGAAACAGGCCGTTCGGCCCAACAAGTCCACACCGCCCCACCGAAGCGCAACCCAACCATACCCCTACATTTACCCCTTACCTAACACTACGGGCAATTTAGCATGGCCAATTCACCTGACCTGCACATCTTTGGACTGTGGGAGGAAAACGGAGCACCCGGAGGAAACCCACGCAGACACGGGGAGAACGTGCAAACTCCACAAAGTCAGTCGCCTGAGGCGGAAATTGAACCCGGATCTCTGGCGCTGTGAGGCAGCAGTGCTAACCACTGTGCCACCATCATTCAAGACTCAATGTGTTAGAACTGTATATAAAACCAGTTAAATCCCCCACAGTGTTGCATCATACATGTACACCAGACAACTCTCTCGCTCTGTTTGTTTCAGGTATACAAACAGAATTAAATACAAATTCACAATTAGAATATTGTGGTACTACTTTTTTTCTACAAGTTACATTTATTGATATTTTATAAATAGACAAGGTATAAAAGTAAAATGCAAGAAAGCCTCATTTATTTATTTGTGTTATATAAAAACTATGTCTATCAATACAAATCAAGAGAATTGCAGATGCTGGAAATCAGAAACAAAAAAACTGCTGGAAAAGCTCAGCAGGCCTGGCAGCATCTGTGAAGGGAAATCAGAGTTAACATTTCGGGACTGGTGACCTTTCCTCAGAAAGTCTCCAGAGAAGTCACCGTACCTGTAAATTCTGATTTCTTTCCACATATGTTGCCAGACCTGCTGAGCTTTTCCAGCAATTTCTGATTTTTCCATATGTGTTTGATGATTTGGCTTTCTTAATTTGTTGTTTTACTTCATCCTGAATTTTCCAATTCATTATGCTTTTTAAAAATGTATTTGTGTTTTCAAAGGTGATTGCTAAGGAAAAGTTAATTTCCATTTGGAAGCTAGTGTCAGCATTCTGCACGCCCCCATCAAGGTTTAGATGCAGAGTAGTTCTCACTCTACTTAGAATCCTTACAGTGTGGGAGCAGGCCATTTGGCCCAACGTGTCCAGACCGACCCTCAAAATAGTAACCCACGTAGACCCATTCCTCTACTACTCTACATATAACCCTAACTAATGCACCTAACCTACACATCCCTGAAAACTATGGCCAATTCGCCTAACCTGCACATCTTTGGATTGTGGGAGGAAACCCATGCAGACACGGCAAGAATGTGCAAGCTCCACATAGAGTTACCTGAGGCTGGAATCAAACTCAGGTTCAATAGAGGTGCTGGGAGGCAGCAGTGCTAACCACTGGGATACCATGCCGCCCTGCGTTGCTACAGTGTGCCTCAATCACTGTCACTGTAGCACCACTGTACTATGACACATTCCATTCCAGTTTCTCTATAAATCATAAGATACTGTTCCCTGAGCCAAGGTTCTCTCATGACTTCATGTTTTATTAGAAATGAAGTGGGACTCCAGACATTCATTGCATACTGGGATCTTTCACAAGCTACTAACACAGAATACTTTTATCTCAACAACATAAACTCACTTTGGATCCTGATTCAAGAAATGGTGCATTTATGTCTAACTTAGTGTATTCTCCCCATCTCATTCGTATTTACTCTATTGTAATTCCCATCAAGACTTAAAAATTTGAACTTTCAGTTAATGACTGAAAAGATCATACAAGGCTTTATGTTTAAAGATATTTACGATACAAACTAAATGCACTGACTAAACATTATTACAAGACAAAAATTAAAATCTCCCACTGCAGTTAAACTTCACTACATCCTTTAAATGGATTCTTCATTCTCCAGCAACAGTCCAATGGTAGTCGAGTGCAGTTTCCTTTTCCATCCAAATAACTTCAAACTGATTTTATAGAAAGGGATGAATTGGGGATCACAACCTCAAGCCTTAATCTTCTCGCTTTGTTGTTCGTAAGCATGGTGTACAAGCTCCCATCTATATCCTGTGTTATACAATAGAGACACCTACTACCTCCATGTCTTTGCTCTCTATATCTCAGATTTTTGCAGTATGACACTGTCTATGAGATTCAGCCATTTTTATAGGACAACACACAACCTGATCCTACAATGGATGCCTAGAGAGATATTTTCTAATCAACCTGTTCAGAGACAATATTACATACTCTGGAGAAAGTTGATTTCCACAAGAGCCCTAATTCAGTGAATCAATACATTTCAATAGATATTTTTAACCAAATCTATTTAACACACGTCTGCAGAGGGTGGGATTCAAACGCAGGCTTCCTGGCTCAAAGGTAGGGAGCTACCACTGCACCACAAGTGGCTTC
This sequence comes from Chiloscyllium plagiosum, assembly GCF_037043375.1. Taxonomy (NCBI): domain Eukaryota; kingdom Metazoa; phylum Chordata; class Chondrichthyes; order Orectolobiformes; family Hemiscylliidae; genus Chiloscyllium; species Chiloscyllium plagiosum. The sequence continues at coordinate 96,820,513 of NW_028270142.1, read as the reverse complement.
CTATAGGTTTGCATTCTTTACAAGGCTCCAAGTGTCTCAACCACTGGCCTCCACATGCTGCCCAAGCCAATGTCTACAGTATTAAAATATCGATATTTTAATCAACCTGCTTAGACGTATAATGGCACACCTCTGCAGCAGGTAGGACTTCAATTTGGGTCTGTTGGCTGAGAAGTAGGGACAGCACCACTGCGCCACAAGGGTAATTTCCTATAGATATTTTATTTTCAACTTATTAATGGCACACCTCTGGATCAGGTGAACTGTGAGCCGAGGCCTCCTGGCTCAGAGGTAGGGACACTATCACCATCACAAGTGACTTTTTTCATTTTTATAGATTTTTCTGCCACCAAATTAGCAGCGGCAAGTTTTACCTATTAACTGGCTTCCTTCTTTTATATCTAGCTATCCTTTAGTACCCCCTCCCAACTCAAAAATTCAATTTTATCTTAAAATGAACCAGAGAGTTTAAAATATAATGGTTGTATAAAGCCTGATATTCTAAACGCTTCCCTGGGAGTTGGGAGGTCATTCACCATCAACACAGCTGTTCCGAACATGGTTGACAAATATCTTGTACCTTACGCTAGTAAAACAGTAGGGCTTTTGCCCAAAACATTGACTTTCCTGCTCCTCGGATGCTGCCTGACCTTCTGTGCTTTTCTAGCACCATACTCTTGACAGTAAATCACCAAGGCTTGCTATCAAAACAGGTGATAAAAGGTCACAACTCTTTCATTCCTCTATCTTCCCCAAAATTTTGAACACTGATCCAAAACTTTTAAACTTTGTATTTATAACAAAACTCCTCTTCCTTTCTAGTACAATGTTCTTGCTTGCTTGCTTTTGACCCAGAGATGTCTCCTTATACCTCATGCTAAAACAGAAGTTTCTTTGAACTGAAAGCTCTACAGAAATGCTGAAATACAAGTGGGATCCAGTTGCATACATTTTCACATCTTCATTCAGATGTAAAATTCTGTCACTCAATCAACTTGAGACCATCCTTTTACTATAAAACCAGAATCCTTTTCGAAGAGTTGCCACATTTATTACTGTTCTCAGTATGCCTCAGTCACCTTCAGAACAACTGCCATCTGGTCTGACAGTCTAACAAGATTGTTCTGTTTGGAGCAGCTTTGCCTCTGGTTACCTGTTATCTATACAACTCACAAGTCGCTATCCCTTGTCTCTGTTTCCTATTAATCCTTGTTAAATACATTGCAGCTTCTTCTGACCTTTTCAAGGATTAGTGTAACCCCTTCGTGGTTCACTGGCATATGAATTAGGTTTAATAATGCAAATGTCAATTTATAAATTCAAGATATTACATTTTGGATTTCTTTTACTGGAAAGTTCAAATTAAAGTTATTTTCTTCAATCACAAATCTATCTTAACCAGTAATGAAAAATGTATGATAGTAAATGTTCTCATCCACTGACTTAAAACAAATGACTGTCAATTTAATATTTTTCATTTTGTGATACCCAAGACCAATATTATCCCCAATGATTCTCAGCTGAAGTAATGATTCGCACTATTTTGCTTGAAAATTTTCAGCTTAATTCACACCCTGCCAAGTTGTCTTAGATAAAATCATTTCAGATGAGACTCCTTTATTCTTCATTCTTCTCACTTTGACGTTTGTAGAGTGAGGCAATATGATCTTCATGCTTCAAACAGTGCATTACCTTAATTCATAATCAAACAATGCTGTAGACTAAGAAGTAAATAGTTCCAATCCAGTTTGAACTTCATTTTAGTTGGCATTTTTTCCTAACTGTATCGTAATCTTAATATCCAAGTTCACCACCTCATCAGTGTTTCGGCAGCTTTAAAATATATTTCCTTACTACATTTTTAGGATTGCAATAATCGGCAAGCATTCTTCAGCAGTTGACATCCGTGTAGGTTAAGCACATCTATATTACTGTAAGGCAAATCAAGAATGTTATTCTTTCACTGTTGTTAGGTCAACAATATAACTCAAAATCAGTATGTTGCACAATTTGCAAGTGGCACTGAAACAAAATATTGCAGATGCTACAGTCTGAAGTAAAATAAATACTGTAAAACCTCGGCAAGTCTGGCATCATCTGTGCAGAGAGCAGAAACAGTTAAAGTTTTGAGTCCAAACTGACTTCTCTTCATAACTGTTCTGAGGAACAGTATGTTTGAATTCCAAATGGTAACTATTTCTCCACAGATGCTGCAAGACATGTTACTTTTCTCGGCACTGTTTTACATCGGTTTCCCTTCTTCTGGGTGGAGGTCTTGGGTTTGGAAGACACTGTTGAAGCAGTCTTGCTGAGTTGCTGAAATGCACTTTTTAGATGGTCCATAGTGCTGTCACTGTGCAGAGTGGTGAATGCATAAGGTGGCTGATGGGTGGCAATTAATGGTGTCCAGCTTCATAGTATCCACAGTGTTGCTGAAGCCACATGCACCCAGGTAAGTGGAATGAGTATTCCCAGACTCTGACTATTCTTCGTAGCCACAATATTTATATAGCTGATCTAGTTAACCATCTGGCCAATGACAACCCCCAATATTCTGATGGTCAAGGATTCAGCTATGCTAATGCTACTGAATGTGAAGGAGAAGTGGTTTACATTTATCTTTTCTTAAAATTGAATATTTAATCACAATAGCAGACTGTAGCAATACTCATTCATTCGAGTGTTTTTTTTCTCTCAGCCACATTTGTTCATCTTGATTTTCAGAAGTACTTTGGAAAACTTTTGTGGCTTATCCCAGATTATACCTCTCGTCAAACACTACGTCCCATATAAAATCAGTATGTCTATGTGAACCTGACCTCCCTTAGTCTGTTGGCATTTAGATCCTTAAGTAAGAACTTTTTACAAAATGCATTAATTTACATTTTAGCAATATGTCATACTTATTATGATGAACACCTGCAATATCTACAGTTGGCTTTATTATTCCCCCAAATCATAGGACTGGAAATGTAATTCAGTGTTAATTTATGGTATTTACAAAAGAGAAAATAAAGTATTCAGACTTCACCAACCTTAGCTTTGCCTAAAAAAGGAAATGTTTAACCAAATCTATTCCTTGAATTTAACAATTTAAGAATGTCACTTTGTTTACTGCATCATGGTAACAGCTAATGCAAGCACCATACAATAACTTCTGAATGACACTGTCCTCGTGGAAACCATTTGGGTTTTTTTTTAAATATATAGCATTCACGTTGTCAGTATAACACTAATGTAACAGTACCTCAGTTTGTGTGATGTTACTATGGCAGTTGCTATATATACCAACACTTCATCTTCAGGTATGAAGATAGGTGGCTTTTGATGAACAGTCAAGAATTGGCTTGATGCTGTGCTGTTTGAAACATTCAGCAGCATCAATACACTACAAATGGAATAACTTGACCACATACTGATGTACTTAAACACAACTGTTTCAAACCATTTGTAGATCAGTTGCAACCTCAACAATAACACTGAAATGCAGAAAATGAATTTTATCTTCAAAGTAAGATCACATTCTGCAAAAACCAATTTAGCTTGGCTGATTCTAATTTTTTTTTTTACAGTTGTGAATTCCAAAGCAATCCTTAGTGAAAAATATATATACACCAGTAGATGCTTTGACTGTTCCACAACCTCCAAAAAGATTGTTTAACAACTAGTCAATTTCTATCTAATCAAATGCTGTTTACAATGACTGCAGTATGATTTTAAATCTGGATTTGCGAATCCTGTGATAACTAATGTGAATCATTTGCTCAAGCAGTGTATAGAACAGAGACGTAAATGGTTTACGAACCAGCGAAACTAGAGGTAACTGAAGCTAGCAGCTTTTTTTAATGGAGTGTGGGGGGGGGCGTCGTCAAAGATAAGATAAACTATGTTTGAATAGTAAATCTTCTCTGTAGTGTCTGCAGAAAGCAAAAAATAGGTGCCAGGCTAATCTTCGTGAAGATAGCTGTACAGGGTCAAATACTTATCTTTTAAATCCGACTAGATTTTTTCTTTCCCTACCATGTTACTGAAAATTTGACGTTGAAGATTTGACTGATATAATAGATTCGCGCCAAGTGGGAAGGCTCAACAACCACTGTTGAGAAAATATTGAAACTTTCTAAACTTCTGCAATATTAAATGGACTTATTATCCCCTCACTTGGAGCGCTCCTCTCCATATAATCATCGAATTTTGGACTGCTATACTCCCGGCCACGTTATTTAAGGAACACACACCGAACCGTACTGTTTCCAATGAAATCACTGGTAATTAAAAAAGGGAGAACGTGCAACTCCAGTATATGACCAGCTGAGTGCACATATAGGTAATGTCAAACATTGCAATGCATCGCTGTCGTTTGGGACATCTGACCACCTTTACTTACATTGTAGTAGCACTGTTAGAAACATGATGCACTGACTTCTCAACACTGCTCCCAGAAGCTCTTCATCGGAAAGCATCAAGTCTCATTCAAGCAATTTAATGAAATCATAGTAATATTCGGCAGCAATACCGCAAACAAGATTCTATGTATCAGGCAGATCAGACATAACGCGACATGCTCCTATAGTGCAATGGACCTGTTTGGCAGACTAATCACTGAGGAAAACATTAAATAAAACACACGTTATTTACTTTATCAATATTTTATTCCCAACATTTCTGATGACATTGGTTATTGGCCCTGAAGTAAGTACCTTTGCTGAAGTGTCGATGTGCCTTCTGTAAACCGTATATACAATAACGTACTTCATTTGCCCCTCAAGAACTTCCACAGCCATCCACAACTTTTTTGTTTTTTTTGGGGGGAGTGGGGTTGAATTAACTATATTTTGTAAAAATTCAACAACTGGAAAACAGATCTGTCTTTTTGCAAAAAAAAAAGCAACCGTCCGAAATAAAGTACACCTTTAGGAAATTTATTTCAAGAAAAAAAAAGCAACAAGCTGCAAGAAAAGTTCCCCGTTTTTTGAAAAAAAAATGCGTTGTAGGAAAGTCTGCAAAACACTTTTGCTGTTGTTGACAATTAAAACTTGCTTCAGATCGTGCTTTTGGTAGCTTGTCACTTCAGCTCAACCAAGCGAAGCACACAAATTGTGTCAATACCGGTATGGAAAAATACACCAATAAAGCTTTGCAAATAGAATCAGTACAATAGGAGTCTTTTCTTGAAAAAAAAACTACCGCTATGCATGCGTATTGAAAAAAAAAACTCGGGGGGCTGGCAACAGTAACAAAAAAATTACAAAATATACACAGTTCCTTTTTTTGCCAATGCCGTCACTGACTTAACACTATACAGCATGCAAGAACTTATTCCGCAAAATAGAATTTATAAACCATGCTTCGTAGGCACAATTTCTTTCGATCTTTGATTTGTTTTTAAAAAATGTAGTTAAAAAGGAATGAAAATGACAAAAAAAAAGCACTGAAAAATTTCAGATAGTAAAAAAACCTACTCACCGAGCGGGAAAAATTCAAGAGAGAGAGAAAAATACTGAAGTTTGTAATATGGCGGTGGAAGAAGTAATGAAGCACCCTCAGCCTCAGGCAAAGGCACGTGATCCGAAACAGCCTGCTCCCAGCAATGCCCAAAAGGATGTCAGAGGCACAAATCCACCCCCAGTTCCCCCTACCTCCCCTACCACCCAAAATCAAAGATCGGCCCAATTCATCTGCCTCAAACCCAAGTCTGTCCAAGCTGCCTCGGCTTCAACCCCGGCGTTTTACACCCGCTCCCTTCCCTCACACTGCAATCGGCATGTCCCCTGGAAAAGCGAGCAGCGCATCCCTAAAAATCATATGGTGCAGTCCACTTGGGTTACCGGGAGACTGTGGGGTGTAGGAGAGGAAGTGTCTGAGGGTGGGAGTGGTGGCAGCATCCAGGGGGAAAGCGGGGTGGGAGCTCCAGTGACGGATGCTGCAACCCACTCCGCAAATACCTGTGAGAGAGGATCATTTTCACTGGACCGTCCACCCACACATTGACAGGCATTTGGGATTTTCAGTTGGTCGGAGCCATATAAATCAGTCACGTATTTTATTTCTTCTTCTCTCTCTCTTTCGGAAAAAAAATCTTACTTGCGGGCGGTTTATTTACTTATTAAATCAGTTTTAATCGAAAGCATTGACTGCCAGCCTTTACGTGGGAATAATTAGTTGTAAGCGGATGTTGACGGGCAGGAGTAACACGGACGTAAGTGGCGACATTCTCTGTCCGGCTGGTGGAGCGGTGTGTACACGCACTTCAAGGAAATGACTGTTGAATTTTTTTAGATAAGAAAAAATCCTTTTTGATTGGATTTTAAAATATTGAACATAATGTATTTCACACTCTCCGCCTTCCTACACATTTCTGATGGTCTACAGCCAGAATATGGCACATGTACGGCAACAAAAATGCTTTTATCAAAAAAAAGGACAGTTAAAACATTAAAGGATAATCCTGGGCAGCTTTCACCTGTAAATCAAAGAAAACTTTCATCGGTCCCCAAATTAAGTGTTCGGTAACAAGAGCATGCAGTTAAAGCTATAGAAATTTGTCTTGCTCAGACCTACTTTTGAATCAGAATCGTAATTGTACCGCAACACAAAGCACAGATCATAAATGCGTAATTTAAAACAACATGAGAATATCATACAGAAGGCCAGAAAGACAGTGGTTTTATCAGCTTTCCTATAATCTCGTCGTGATAACATACTAATTAGATTCCGGACATGAAGGCAATGGCATGATTCTCACCATATTTCCTCCATAACAGATGCACTTTTATATCATCTCCTTGGCTTTGTCATCCATTACTATATATTATTAAGAATGTCTTATACAGATTGGTATATATGTATAAACCGATCGGGTTAGGCATAATCTTCCTCAATCGTTTAATGTGCATTTAATCCTTGACGCATTTCCTACTTTCTCCAGTTTTACATTCACTTTTGGATGACTTCATAAAGTACTGACTGACTTGAAACAAACTGTCCTCGGTGTATTTTAATCACTGAGATGGTCATTAAGTCAACATAGTTCAACTATTTGCAGGTAATGCAAATTCTGATCATAGGCACGGATAAAAAAAACTGCACATGTGACTTTATGACTGGAGAGACTGCGTAAAATATTAGGACTTACAAAGTATCGTCAGTGAGAATGACTATTGATCTTATTGCTTACATTTTTTTTAATACACGAGTCAACCTTCCGTAGCGATGCACAGGAGAATTAAAACCTATAACTACCTCTAGATGAAGTGTGTTTCGACAGCCTGGTCAATTGGACCAGGATGCAAAGACCTAATTGAATCACATTTAATACTTCCAGTGTAAATTATGATTTATTTAGAATGGAAAATGTCCATTGTAAATACGCTTTTCTCCGCGCGTGATCAATGCTATGCCTCACCTGGTGGGACAGGGTAATTACAGTGTGACAAGTTTACACGGGCACTTTGCATTAAGATATTCAACTGAGAAATTAATAATGAAGAAATGTTGTTATAAGCCGTTTGCAAATTAATGATTTTTTTAAAAAGCAGATGTTTTGACAAAAAAAACATCTGCATACTTCACCAATATCGTATGTTTTTAATTAGACAAAACAAACCTAGCAAATGAACCGCATTGGTTTGTTGCGTATTGAAATTCGGTTGCTTTCAGTGTGAAATACATTTTATTTCAGATCAGCCAATTGAGGTACTTAGAGTAGAGCTTCTCCAAGTAGGTTGTTTTATTGTGGTGTTGTGAATTCTGAAGCAGCAATGACCACCTCGCAGCTCCGACCAGTAATAAGAGTTGTCTAGCCATCTTCCCAATTTAACAGGTTTCATTGAGGGGTCGTGACCATTTTCAAGCCCCAAAAGGGGCCGAAGAGGGGAAGCATTTGACAAGTTCTGACTTAGAGGAAATAATCAATGCAAATGATAAAGCCACCTCTGGTGATCATATTTGCAAGTATCACAGAGCAGTGTTCTGTTTTTACATGATACATTGTTGATGGGAAGTGCTTAATGGAAATGTTGCCCTCATCACTACCTTTTCCTGTTGATTTTATTCAACAGATCATGTTATGGACCAGACTCCGTCAAAACATTTCAAGATGGTAGCCCAGCCCCTAACTATTCTTGTTATTTTAAGGTGTAGAGAGGATATTCCAGGAGTGATGCAGCTGACCCAACCACTCAGTTTTAAACAAACCAGAATTTATTTACAGACTACTGAATTAAATACAAAAACAGAACCAAATTTAGAGTAACAACCTTTCTGAAAACCCAATTGACACTGTCACAACTTAATGATGCTGTTCCAAATATTGCAACATCCCCATAAACGCCCTCCTTGGCAAAAAAAAAGGGTAAAATCAAACACAGGTACATACAGGAGACAGATTATGGGGGTGGGGGGAGGGAAGAATCAGCATGAAGCTGTTTCTTTAGGTCCAGGAGCTTCTCTGGTTTCCCAGCTAAACCTAAACCAAAACCAAATCCTGAACTGGGAGAATTGGCCACTTCCTTTTCACTGTACAAGTGTTTTATTTTAAAAAAGCTTTTTCAGATAGATATTTCCAGACATATCGGAACCTCTGCCTTTACAACCCCTCTGAAAAAATCCAAGGACAATATAACCTTGTTAAAAGAGCAGCAACATCGCAATCATCACCATTAACAGCTAAATTAGAGATGTACATATTTCTTACCAATACTATCTTTTGGCAATCCTTTGCCAACTTGCACAATAGAGGAGGTAAATGAACTGGAAAACACTACAAATTTTCAGTTAAGGACAATGCATTCTGGTTAATTTCAATTATTAAAAAATCACTATTGTTAAACTTTTAACCGAAGGAAGGAAAATTAGTTTGAGTTTATCCTGCTAAATATTCTGATGATACCTATGGGTTAGAGAAGTAAATTACAAAGAGGACATTAGGATACTACAAAGGGATATAGCGAATGAGCAAAAAGTTGGCAAATGAAATATAATTTGTGAAAAATATAATATAGTCCATTTTTGAATGAAGAATTCAAAAGAGCACATGATCTAAATGAGGAATTGCAAACCGCAGGGGGATCTTAGTGTATGAATTGTAGAAGGTTAGCTAAGAATAGAGCAAATAATTAGGACAGCTAATAGTATGTTATTTTTTGCAAGGGGAGCAAAGGCATAAGTAGGGAGATTCTGCTTCAAATATACAAAGTTTTATAAAACTGCAAAATGAAGATATTCAAATAGATTTGCTATAGCAGGAAAAACATCTTTGAATATTTTCTCACCGTTATTAGCAACAAATAGTTGGCAATGTAGATCAATCAATATCGCAGTTGCATTACTGCACAAGGATCAGTTCAAAAGGGATATGTTTGTTCATTTTCCAAAAGAGACATTAAATATATTCGGTCCAATCTGGGAGTTAAATAAATGAGCACATAGCCTAAATAACACCTTTGGAGAATGATATCTCTCAGTGAAATCCATTCTATTAAAATAGGACTGTCTCGTTTTCTCATTCATTCACAAGATGAGGGCATCTCTTACTAGGCCAGCATTTATTGCCCATTCTTAATTGCCTAGGGGATTGTGAGGATTCAATCACATGTTTGGAGTCACATGTCAGCCAGACCAGGTAAGGATGGCAATTTCCTTCCCTAGAGGACATCAGTGTACTAGAAAACACTTTAAATTTTTACTGGCACCATTATGGGGGCTGGAGGAACATCTTTTGAGCATCTTTTGATGTATATAGATGGATTTTCTACTGAGAGGGAGCAGTGAATTTGAAAATAGTTTCATAAATGTGTTAAAGCAGAAACCAAAATTGAGGCGTTTGAGGCTGTTAAATACATTGGACTGTAGGCAGAACGGACTGAGTGTCACCTTGCCTCAGAAATCTTAACAACAAATGTTAACCCTATTGCAGTTAGTCAAAATAGGACCTCACAGAAAGATGCAGGAGCTTCAAAAACTGTAAATAGGTGAATTACTGAGCCTAACTGAAAAGCTGAAGTGGCTAAGCACCAAGTCATAGAGTCATAGCCTTACAGCACAGAAACAGATCCTTTGATCCAACTGGTCCATGTCGACCAGATATCCTAAACTGAACTAGTCCCATTTGCCTACATTTGGCACGTATCCCTCTAAACTCTTACTATTTATTTACCTGTCCAAATGTCTTTTAAATATTGTAATTGTACCACTTCCTCTGACAGCTCATTCCATATAAGCACTGCCCTTTAGATCCCTTTTAAATCTTTCTCCACTCACCTTAAACTTATGCTCTTGAGTTTTGGACTCCCTTGGCTATTCACCTTATGCCCCTCATGATAAACCTTTCCAAGGTCACCCCTCAGTCTCCGAAGCTCCAGGGAAAAAGGTTCCACTCTATCCAGCCTCTCTTATGACTCAAACCTTCCAGTCTGGCAACATCCTTGTAATTTTTTTCTGTATCCTTTATTGTTTAATAACATCCTTCCTATAGCAGGGTGACCAGAATTGTATGCAGTATTCTAAAAGTGGCCGCACCAATGTCCTGTACAGCGACAACATGACTCTGATACTCAATGCATTGACCAATGAAGGCAAGTGTGCAAATGCCTTCTTCATTTTGAGGTCTTAGAGTTGAGTGCAACTATAAAAAAATCGAAAGGTGTAAGAAATAATTTGGGTGAAAAAAAATCATAAAATTAAAAATGTGTCATTAGGATATACCAGGAACATGAAACCTATTGTCCTGAATTTTCTGATTACCAGACATCATTATTTAAGTGTTGCACTTGGGGACCGTGCAGAATGAGCTGAAAATGTGTTGCTGGAAAAGCGCAGCAGGTCAGGCAGCATCCAGGGAACAGGAGAATCGACATTTCGGGCATAAGCCCTTCTTCAGGAATGAGGAAAGTTTGTCCAGCAGGCTAAGATAAAAGGTAGGGAGGAGGGACTTGGGGGAGGGGTGTCGGAAATGTGATAGGTGGAAAGAGGTCAAGGTGAGGGTGATGGGTCAGACTGAGGTGGGGGCGGAGAGGTCGGGAAGAAGATTGCAGGTTAGGAAGGCGGTGCTGAATTCGATGGATTTGACTGAGACAGGGTGGGGGGAGGGGAAATGAGGAAACTGGTGAAATCCGAGTTCATCCCTTGTGGTTGGAGGGTTCCTAGGCGGAAGATGAGGCGTTCTTCCTCCAACCATCGTTTTGTTGTGGTCTGACGATGGAGGAGTCCAAAGACCTGCATATTCTTGGTGGAGTGGGAGGGGGAATTGAAATGTTGAGCCACAGGGTGGTTGGGTTGGTTGGTCCGGGTGTCCCAGAGGTGTTCTCTGAAACGCTCCGCAAGTAGCCGGCCTGTCTCCCCAATATAGAGGAGGCCACATTGGGTGCAGCGGATGCAATAGATATTGTGTGTGGAGGTGCAGGTGAATCTGTGGCGGATATGGAAGTTTCCTTTGGGGCCTTGGAGGGAGGTGAGGGGGGAGGTGTGGGTGCAAGTCTTGCACCTCCTGCGGTTGCAGGGGAAGGTGCCGGGAGTGGAGGTTGGGTTGGTGGGGGGTGTGGATCTGACGAGGGAGTCACGGAGGGAGTGGTCTTTGCGGAATGCTGATAGGGGAGGGGAGGGAAATATATCCTTGGTGGTGGGGTCCGTTTGGAGGTAGCGGAAATGACGGCGGATGATGCGCTGTACATGGAGATTGGTGGGGTGGTAGGTGAGGACCAATGGGGTTCTGTCCTGGTGGCGGTTGGAGGGGCGGGGTTCAAGGGCGGAGGAGCGGGATGTGGAAGAGATGCGGTGGAGGGCATCGTCGACCACGTCGGGGGGGAAATTGCGGTCCTTGAAGAAGGAGGCCATCTGGGTTGTGCGTTTTTGGAACTGGTCCTCCTGGGAGCAGATGCGGCGGAGTCGAAGGAATTGGGAGAATGGGACGGCGTTTTTACAGGGGGCAGGATGGGAGGAGGTGTAGTCCAGGTAGCTGTACATTTGAAAAAATGCATAAATGAAAAATGACAGAATCGATATTGCAGTTTAAAACAGGAGCTAGAGAACAGAGAGACCTCCAAATTGAAATAGGTGGGTAACAGCTGTCAGCCATCTGATTGCTTTATGAAGCATGGAGCAAGTAGGGGCTTTTGCAGTACAGTGTTAGTGACCCTACATCTATACCAGAAGAGGCTGGGATCAAGTCCCCCCTGCTCATAGCATCCCTGAACAGGTTGATGAGGAAATACATGTAAGAAAGATATATGTAAGGAAGCTTTAATAAACTATACATAATGTTGGAAAAAGAGCATTTAACGTACACTTCTGAAAAAGTAATACATTATTTTGCCATTTTTATATTTATGCTTTGGTAGCTTTTCATTATTATATATTAATTTATTTTAAAATGAATGAAAAGGGAACCTGTTAATATCAAGTAAGGTCTGGCAGAAACTGATCAGGCCAAGTGGAGCTAGGGAACAAGTGAAGATTCAATGTTAATGAAGGAATGATTGGATGAGAACATGACTGAGTGTATAGCATGGGTATGTTGTGGATTTTGTGATTGTGGCTGACCAAAAACGTATATGCCCAAACTCTGTTTAACCAGCATTTAACCTCTAGTGTTTAACAGTGATTGGTCAATATTCTGATATGCCCTACCCCAGGAAAATTTTTCACTTGGACTGTGCACATTGTCATTTTTGTTTTGCAACAGCAGACATCTAAGTCTGTCTCCTTTCCCTTTTGTGAAGAGAACATTTTGTAAAACCTATGTTTGCTTCCTTGGTGCTGTATTGACATGGAGATGAATTCCTCACAAAAAATTAGGGTGGCACAGTGGCTCAGTGGTTAGCATTCACAGTGCCAGGAATCCGGTTTGATTCCAGCTTTGGGTGTGTGGTGTTTACACATTCTCCCCGTGCTTGTGTAGGTTTTCTCCGGGTGCTCCAATGTCCTCCCACATTCGAAAAATGTGCAGATTAGGTGAGTTGGCCATGCTAAATTGCCCATAGTGTTCAGGGATGTGTAGGCTAGATTAGTCAGGGGTAATTATAGGATAATAGGATAAGGGATTGGGCCTGGGTGGGTTTCTCTTTGGAGGGTTGGTGTGGACTTGTTGGGTCGAAGGGCTTGTTTCCACACTGTATGGATTCTAATTTCTAATTTACACCTTCACTAAAACACCTATTTCCACTTCTGTAGCTTCACCTCACTTTGAACGATTGTTGCTGAAACCCTCATGCCTTTATATCTCTTGATTAATCCCACATTCTGCCACATTCTAGCTTCCAGAATCTTGAGGTTATCCAAATGCCTGCAGCTCATGTCTTAACTCATACCTCATCTCATTCACTAATTTTCGTTATTCTCAACCATATTGCCAAGAAACTGCTACTGCCACCATTCTGTTTGTTACCTATTGGCATGTTGTTCACCTCATCAAATTGAAAACACAATCATTGTGTTCATGAAAAGGATATCTTCCTCAGTCCCATGTTTTGATGGGAAGTTAAATTGGTTGCTGATCAAATGAGATGTAGATTTCAAATAATTTCACATTTCTCAATGACCTCAATCCTCTCTATCTCTATAACTTCCTTCATGTTGAAAAATCGCTGAAATTTCTGTGCTCTTCTAATCTGGCCTCTTAGATATCTCTGATTTTAATCCCTCTAATGTTGGTGGTCAGCTTTCAGTTGCTTGGTCCTTACATTCTACAATTCCCTCTCCACTCTTCTGCTTCACTACTTGGCTTTTCTCCTTTTAGGCAATTTTAAAAATGGATCACTTTAACCAAGCTATTGGTCATCTGATCAAATATCTCCTCTGGGACTCAGTATCTAATTTAATTTTATAACCTTGATGAAGCGTCATGAGATGTTTGAATTTGTTAAAGGTATTCCATAAATATGAAGGCGTTACTGTCAATGTAACAAATTGAGTCAGTAATACTGAAATTTTATTAGATCTGCAATAATTCAAATTTTTAAAGGGACATTTCAGACACAAATTTTTAAATACATATAAAGCTATTTTTCCTGGCAGTTTATAGCAGCTATGATTTTCATGTTTTGAATGAAGTGGAGTGCCTGTATATGCAGTTTGTAGACTCCAATGTTATGCTATGTGACTAAAGAAACTTCCTAACAACAATAAAAATACATACTGGGAGCTGTGGCCTGTTTGCTTATGTTTCATACAGAACAACATTGGCTGGTCTTCCAAAGTAATTATAGCAAAACACTGCAGATGCTGCAAACCTGGTACCAGACTCGAAATTTTAATTCTACTACACATATTGCCAGACCTGCTGTGAGTTTCTTAGTGTTCCCTGTGTTGGTTTACAAAGTAATTAATTGTTTGTAAAATGATTTCAAATTTTCTTTTCAATATAATTGATCATTACATAAGTGTTTTTTCTCTTTCTTGAGTTAGTGATAATCAATCTGTGAACCTTCATGAACTCAAGCTTTTTGACAGGACTTCCAAATCATGATATCATTACAGGCATCTATCAAGAAGAGTTTTGGACATTTCCTATCCAAGCAATGGACTGAGGAAGATATCTTTTCCTGAACACAACCATCATGTTTATAGCTTTAAATTAAGGGGGGGTAGATATAGGACTGAAGTTAGGGGTAGGTTCTTCACTCAGCGAGTCGTAAGTTCATGGAATGCCCTGCCAGCAGCAGTGGTGGACTCTCCCTCTTTATGGGCATTTAAGCGAGCATTGGATAGGTATATGGAGGATAGTGGGTTAGTATAGGTTAGGTGGGCTTGGATCGGCGCAACATCGAGGGCCAAAGGGCCTGTACTGCGCTGTATTCTTCTATGTTCTAATTTGATTAGGTGAACAGTGTGCCAAGAGGTAACAAACAGAATAGTGGCAGCAGCAGTTTCTTGACAATATAGTTACCATGTTGAGCATAAAACAGCACAGTTGAAAAGTGTGGCGCTGGAAAAGCGCAGCAGGCCAGGCAGCATCCGAGGAGCAGGAGAATCGACGTTTCGGGCATAAGCCCTTCCTCACTTTCTCCCACAAAACAGCACAGGACGTGTCCTGAATGTAAGATCAAATATGGAGGTTGCACCAACTATGGCTACCATCATGTTTCTTACGTAGAAGTGCTTTCTGCTGCACTTTTCTATGCATTTCAGTCGTGTGGCACTATTGTCTTTGCAGCACTTCCCTTGTTCAGCGTAAGGGGTCTGAGGATGTCCTCAGCCCTAGCCCTTTAATGGTGAAAAGCTGGATGCTATCCATTTCCACACATGGAGAAATGCTGAGGAATATTTTTTGCAGTAGTGACTGACTTAAAGGAGAAACGCCAATTAATGAGAAAGAGGGGAGGAGGAAGAGAATTGTAGAAATTAGGGCCCAAACTAATGAACACATGACCGTCCAAAATTTAGGGATTAAAATTGGAGATGTTCAAGAGGCCAGAGTAAGATGTGCATTGATATTTTACAGGAATTTAAATGTGGGGAGATCATAGAAATAGGGAGGGATATGATTTCAGATAGAATTCAATGGCAGTGCAAAAGCAGTATGTATTCCACCTCCTATCTTTCCTCACATTTTATCCATTCTCCCTGAAACAATATCTGGTTAGAAATATATGTTTGAATGAAAAATGAGTATAACTGGGTAGGACATGCTTAGATATTAAAAACATTTAAAGACAAATACAACATTGCAGTTAGAAGGAAAAGCCAAAAAGGTTCCCTTTGAAATTACAACATACCTGGAAGGCACATACACAGATGCTGTTAGTCAAATCAGTTGATTAGTATTCACCACAGACAACTAAAATCTACATATAATGAATTAATTGCTGAGAAGGAGGCCTGGAAAGAAATATGGCAACATCACATGATAATATGATGTTAATTCAGTCGACAATTAAATAACTCCAAAGAGGCCAGGTTCCCGTCACCCTTTATTTACACAGGCATAGTGCTTGACATTGGTCCAGCTTCCACAGAGCCAGCTCTGAGAGTGAACAAATCCCCTGACTCTCCTGTTTATATCTGCTAGCTAGGATCCCTGTAGATGCATGAGGGCGGCACAGTGGCTCAATGGTTAACACTGCAACCTTATAGCACCAGGGTCCTAGGTTCGATTCCAGTCTCGGGCGAGTATCTATGTGGAGTTTGCACATTTTCCCTGTGTCTGCGTGGGTTTCCTCCGGGTACTCCAGTTTCCTCCCAAAGTCCAAAGATGTGTGGATCAGGTGAATTGGCCATGCTAAATTGCCCATAGTGTTAGGTGCATTAGTCAGAGGGAAATGGGTCTGGGTGGGTTACTTTTCGGAGGGTTGGTGTAGACTGGTTGGGCTGAAGGGCCTGTTTCCACACTGTAGGGAATCTAATCTAATCATTCCCTGATTGGAACAGATTAACAGCCCCAATCAAGGAACTCATATGCTATGAGGTCCACCTGGCTAATCTCAGTACAATCACCACACCCATCCCCCTCTAAGTACAGAGATGAAAGTCTATTCTTTTTCTTGTATGGGTCCTGGTATGTTTTGCTTCTCCCCCATTTGCAAGTTTGTAGCTTTTACAGGACCTGACCTCACGTTAACCATGCCTGTTACTGATGCAGAGCCATTTCCATGGTTTAAGCACCAAACTTTGTCACCTGAAGTAAATTGTCTCACTCTCTTAGAAGAGTTTTGTGTGTAGCATTGGCATTCCTGATGGTTTTTCACCTTCCCCCACAGGTCAGATTTAGCCTGGCACAGAGTCTTCTCTCCACTAGCAATTCTGCTGGAGCTTTCCCTGTCGATGCATGAGGGGGTGGTCTGATAATCAAAAGGAACTGGGAAGCTGTAGGCTGGTTCTTTAAGCCTGCCTTCAAGGTTTGGACTATTCTTTCCGCTAGACCATTGGACAATAGATGGTTTGGATCTGTTCTTATATGCCAAATACGATTTGAGTTTAGAAAATACTTGAATTCCCTGCTGATAAATGATGGCCAGTTTTCTGTGACCATCGCTTACAGGAGCCATGTATTGCAAAAGATGCTCACAGCTTTTCTATCGTCCCCATGTTTGATGAATGAACTCTCTGCACATCCAAACACTTTGAATGGGTGTCCACAATAACTAAGAACATTGAGCCCGTGAAAGGGCCGGCCGAGTTGATGCGTAGCTGAGGTCAGGGTTGATCTGGCCATTCCCACGAATGTGGGGGAGTTGTTGGTAATTTGCGTCCTTGTTGGCACTCTGTACACTGCCGCACCAATGCAGCTATGCCTGCATCCAATCCTGGCCACCAGACACAACTTCTCACCAACATTTTCATTTTGGAAACCCTTGCATTACCCAGTATCTGGCAGTGACCTCTGCTCAGGACAACTACTCTTGCTCCCTACAATAAACCATCCTCTATGGTGATCATGTCTTGCCAGGTTCAGAAAGGTTTCATTTCTGGTTGTGATGGCCCTTTTGTTTCCCTCATAACCACCAGCTTTTTTAGTTTTGGAAGACTGGATCTTTTTGCATCCACAGTCTATTATTGTCAGCGGTGACTGGATGGGTGTCTTGATGGACTAAAACCAGAACAGTCTCTTCCAGTGGCAGCACCACTGGTGGTTTATCTGTCAGCAAGAAGTGGCTCAAGGCATCTGTTTTTGTTACTTGGCCTCCCGGACAGTATTCCAATTTGTAATTGTATGCACTTATAAAGGATCCGCCACTGAATTCAACCTGGATAAATGGGCAGCACAGCCTTGCATTTCTTGAGCCCCTGCAGCAATTTGTGGTCTGTTACTATTACAAATTTGCATCTGTAAAAATATTGGTGGAACTTTCTCATACCAAAGATGACCACCAAATCTTCCTTCTCAATCTGAGTGTATTTGCGCTCTGCATTAGCCAAAGTCTGGGAAGCATATGCTATCATCTCCTTTGGGCCAGCTGTAAGCCAACATTACCCCAATACTGTACAATGAGTTTCACATTATCAGCACCAGACCTCATTTGGGATCTCAGTATGCTTACTTCTTAGACAATGATAGCTGCTTCTTTGCTTCCCTACAGGCTGTGTTTGGGATACAAGACCATTTCCAAAGCTGTCCCTTTTTACATAGAAGACGTAAGAGTGAAAGGATGGAGGCCAGGTTATGTATGAGCTTGCTGTAGTAATGCACCAATCCAAGGAAAGACCTATTGTCCTCACCTTATCTTCTAACAGCTGTAATCTGGTCTCATCTATCAAATAGATGACTTGGGATGTCTGTAACACATCTTTTTTTTCACTTCTAAAGCATGCGTCCACGTTGGAGAAATGTCTAAGGACTATGTCCAAGCCTTCTAAGAACTCTTTATTGATCTCCCCTGTTGTTAGCACAAAATCCAGATAAATGGCGACCATGTAAAGTGTTCTGCATCATCTGCTGAAAAATAGCAGATGATACTCCAAATGGCAGTTTTGTAAATTGGTACAAACTCTTTTGGATGTTAATTGCAGTATACATCTGGGAATCCTCAATTGCAGGTACACCTGGCTCATATACAACTTTGTGAAGAACAACCCCCTAACAGCTATATGTATAAGTCCTCTTTGAGAGGAATTAGGTATTTATCCAGATGCGAGAAGCCATTCACTGTTTGTTTGAAATCCTCACAAAGGTGAACTGACCCATCAGGCTTCACAATCTTTACAACTGGTGCTGCCTCTTCCGCAAACTGTAACAATTCCTTTGTTTTCCACCCTCCTGGTTTCTGCCTATACTTCTGCATGAAAGGCAAATGGCAATGGGTGGGTCTTGCAGAATTGTGGAATTGCTTCCTGGTCAACATGCAAGGTGGCCTTGGCTCCTTTGATAGTCCCAACACCTTCCTGAAAAACATCCGGGTATTTAGTAGGACTTAAATGGTTAACCTATCTGATTCACTATCCTTACCGAGTCTCAGGCAATCATCTTCTAATCTAAAATGTTGAGCCAATTGAAGGGAATCTTTCTCAACCAATTTTGCCCCATTAGGCTTGAGCCCAAACCTTTTACTATAATTGTGGTAAGTGAACCAGCTGTTTCTCATACGAGACCAGGACCAAAGTTGTACCCTTAATCTGTGACGGTTCTCCAGAATAGGTTAAAGTCTAGCCAATGCCTTACACAACTGTAAGAGTTGGAGTCCAGAGCAAATTTTGTAACAGATACGTTCTGCAATCACTGATTCAGCCAATCCTATATCAACCTCCACTAGAACTGGGTGACCATTTAACCAACTGTTTATTTTGTTTGGTTTTGATTTGGATTTTGCTAAGCAATTGCACTGTTCCAAGCCTGTTTGAAGTTAAAAATCACACAACACCAGGTTATAGTCCAACAGGTTTATTTGGAAGAACTAGCTTTCAGAGCATTGTTCCTTCAAAGGAGCAGTGCTCCGAAAGCTAGTGCTTCCAAATAAACCTGTTGGACTATAACCTGGTGTTGAAAATGTGTTGCTGGAAAAGCGCAGCAGGTCAGGCAGCATCCAGGGAACAGGAGAATCGACATTTCGGGCATAAGCCCTTCTTCCCTTCAGCCCTTCTAACCTGGTGTTGTATGATTTTTAACTTTGTACACCCCAATGCAATGCTAGCACCTCCAAATCAAGCCTATTTGAGGTCAAATTGGGCTTCAGCTAGTAGGCGCTTTTGCACAGTCACATCATTGACCTCACATTACAAACAGTCTCTCAACATCTCATTCAGGGTTAAACCAAAGTCACATGCCTCTTAAAAATTCCAATACAGATTGCTTAGGTTCTCGAATTGCCAACTAAACTGATAGCGTCTCAGCCTTAGAGACGGCTTGGGGTTGTAATATTCCTTACAAAAATCCATCAACTCTTGAGAGGTTTTAGTACCTGGTGCCTCAAGAAACATTAGAGTCTGAAGAATTGAAAAAGCTGCAGGTCCACAAGCTGTCAGCAGAATTACTTGCTGCTTTTCATCTGCTCCAATATCATTTGCCCAGAAAAAAATAACGCCTTCTCTCCATATATTGGGTCCAGTCTTCAACAGCAGGAGCGAATGAGTCAAGCTTCCCAAACAACAGCATGATGCCAGAAATGGTTACCCCAACTCAAAGTCAGTCGTTGTAAGCGAATTTCTTCAGGAGCATATCTTTTTTTCTCATTGCCACTGAAATAACTCCATAGAGGCCAATATCCTGTCACCAAGTCACCCTTTATTTACATGTGTATTGACACTAGTCCGGTTTCCACAGAGCCATCTCTCATGTTTATATCTGTCAGTCATGACTTCCCAGTTTGACCAAACTAACCGGGGGAGGCAATGGCCGAGCGGTATTATCGCTGAATTGTTCATCTGGAGACCCAGGTGATGTTCTGGGCACCTGGGTTTGAATCCCACCATGGCAGATGGTGGAATTTGAATTCAATAAAGAAAATCTGTAATTAAGAGTTCTAATAACCATGAAAACATTGCTGATTGTCGGGAAAAACCCATCTGATTCACTAATATCCTTTAGGGAAGGAAACTGCCATCCTTAGCTGGTGTGGCCGACATGTGACTCCAGACCCACAATGATGTGGTTGACCCTCAATTGTCCTCTGGGCAATTAGGGATGGGCATTAAAAGCTGGCCTCGCCAGCAACAACGGCATCCTGCAAATTAATTTAAAAAAAAGCTCCAATCAGGGAATTCGTATTCTATGAGGTCCACCTGACTGACCTAGTTACAATCATTACAGTTAAGAGACAGCAAAGATCATTATCACATAAGAACCATTAAAAAGCTAGGTAAGATGATATACAAAGACAGAGAAATGAAACATCTTTACAGATAAACATTTAACAAAGGATTATTTTAAGACTGAAAGAATAAGGGACAGATGAAAAGAATGTCCATAAAGAGTATTAAATATTACAATCTAATTGACTTGATAAAGCTCAAAACTTTTTAAAGGAATTTTCACTAAATAATTGAAACAGCATCACAGGAAAGTGAAGGAATGTATCCAGAGAATTATCACCCACATTTACACCCACATTTATGAATAATATAATACCTTTGTACTGAAATTTCAGACTCAGTACCCTCAGATGGGTGGCATGGTGGCTCAGTGGTTAGCACTGCTGCCTCACAGCACCAGGTTCCCAGGTTCGATTCCAGCCTCAGATGACTCTCTGTGTGGAGTTTGCACATTCTCCCTGTGTCTGCGTGGGTTTCCTCTGGGTGCTCCGGTTTCCTCCCACAATCCAAAGATGTGCAGGTCAGGTGAATTGGCCATGCTAAGTTGCCCATAGTGTTAGGTGCATTAGTCAGAGTGAAATGGGTCTTGGTGGGTTGCTGTTCAGAGAGTTATGTGGACTGGTTGGGCCAAAGGGCCTGTTTCCACACTGTAGGGAATCTCATAATACTGCATTTCTCAAAGGATGTTTTCTTCCACCAGGGGAAGATTTTTTACTTACTCAGGGCTTTAAGTTAAAAGGTTACTTAAAATCGTAATGGATATTCAAATTAAATATTGTTTGATGTTTTATTTTTACTAGATATTCCTGTATAGTTATTATAATATATAACTTGATTCTATTAGATTTAGAATTCCATCTTTTTATAGTCTTTAGCATAGCCATACCAATTATGGTACGCTACGTTCTAATTATCATCTCATTTAAGTTTTTTCTTATAACTGAAATCAACCATACTACCTATATACTTTGATGGGTAAATACATATTTTGGAGAGATAAATCCCAAATCGTTAAATGTTTTTGCCACATTTGTAGCATTGCTAAGGTTTATTAAAATTAAGCAGGTTGTTTAGAGAAACATAACGTTTTCGGGCAATTCGTTCCCCTGTGGCGCCGTTTTGTCAACCTTACAGACTGAAGTCTGAGCATTTGTGGATTGACTAGCTTGACCTTAGTGGATAGAATTTATCAGGAAAATACTCCTGTTCTAAATTGGCTCTAAACAAAAGCTAAATGCCATAAATCTCTTTAGATGGCATCCAACCAGTTGACCTGGCAGTTTAAACCACTTGTAACACTCCCTATATTTTCACACAAAATCGGAACTGTTTGTCTTAGATTTGTTAGTATAGAAGGAGAATTTTACTGCAAATTCTCTTCAGACTCTCTATCAGAATTCTGGAGATAACAAGCTGCTGGCCACATTTTTGGAGTTTGACTTTGTGTTTTATTTCAAGTGTAACTTTAAGGTTTAAAATTGAAGTTAAAACCCCAGTTGAGATTGGGTCCAAATATGACTACAGCACAAGTTGTTGGCTTAAATTATCAACTGCTAAATCAATCAGTTTGTTTTAACAGGCAACGTATTGTGATCCCAATTCCTGCAGAGGATCAGTGGTTTTATGCAGGATATAGGGTTTTGATGTTGATGGTGAAGTGAGAGCTCACAGTCTTATTGCAGTTAATGCTGATAAATTGCGGATAGAAGCTCATGAATAAAATAACTGGAATAATACTGCTGACCTACAGAACCTTTTAGAGATATTGTATATATCTTCTTAATTAGACATTTTGATGATTGAGGCATATGACAGTGCCAACACATATGGCCAGATTGTAGACACAGTCAACTCAATCGTGTGCGATGGTCCTGATGTCTCCGTGATGTCTGCCCAGGAACCGAGAGAGGATTACGGACAATTGTTATTTCATAACCTTCAATGAAAATTTACTCTGACCTAAGGACTTGCTGCCAGTTCAGTGCCTATGACTGGCTTGCCTGTTTCTCAGCAGCTGCCCCCTCACATTAATTCCTCCAGCAATGTTAACCTCAAATCCATTTATGCTGTGTGTGGAAAGCACAGACCAATTAAAAGCCAACTAAAGCACATTGAATTTTAAGCAATCTTGTCAAACCTTTTGTATGGGCTGGAATGCAGAACATTTCCAGCAGTTCGTTAGTATGATGCTATACATAGATTTAGTTTCCCTGTGTGATCAGAGCTAAAGGTTAATTTTACATCCTTACTATGAAAGAGGCAGCCATGTTAGGGCCTCTTAATGTTCACTCTATAACCAAGTAAGATGGTTTATTTGAAGCTTGCAAGTGAGGTGAAATTCTAAAACATGACAACTGGGACTTTTTCCATTGTCTTCTGACTAATCAGTAACGTAATTCAACCCTTAGATTAGCTTGTGAGAGTGCTTTAAATGCGTGTCCATATAATCAGCATAAGGTCAATATAAGTAGGATAACAGTCAACAAATTGCTTGTTTAAATAACTTATTGGTGGGCTTACCTCCAAATCAACCTATTGCACAACAACATCATAAAGCTAAGCATATTGCAGATAATGCTTCTCCTGCAAATTGTCACAGCCAGCACAGCCACAGAGTATTTTCCCAACTGAATACAACTCATATTCATGCCTTTGAGCCTGAAATGGGTACTCTGGCTGGTCTTTGTCCATATCTTTGTGGGCGGCACGGTGGCACAGTGGTTAGCACTGCTGCCTCACAGCGCCAGAGACCCGGGTTCAATTCCCGCCTCAGGCGACTGACTGTGTGGAGTTTGCACGTTCTCCCCGTGTCTGCGTGGGTTTCCTCCGGGTGCTCCGGTTTCCTCCCACAGTCCAAAGATGTGCAGGACCAGGTGAATTGGCCATACTAAATTGCCCGTAGTGTTAGGTAAGGGGTAAATGTAGGGGTATGGGTGGGTTTCGCTTCGGCGGGTCGGTGTGGACTTGTTGGGCCGAAGGGCCTGTTTCCACACTGTAATGTAATCTAATCTAATGTAATCTCATCAAGTGCATATGTGCTGTGCCTCCCTAGAGCAGTGGGATTTATGCCTGATTTCTCAGCTCATTCTGAGGCCCCCATTAAATTCCACAACAGGTGAGCAGTTTCAACCATTGGAACAGCATGCCAGGGAATCATTAGTATATTATCTGGAACCAGCCCTGTTAAATCATGTTTTCACTATGAGAGGGTCTCATTTTACTTTGCACCAGTATCATGTTGCCCAACGTAATCTGTATTTAGACTATAAGTGTAATGTGAAGCAAGATCACTTCATGTTAATACTATGCTGGTAACATAAGTGCATCCATAAAGAATCAATGAAAGTGTCCTTTATAAACTGTCTTTTCCTAATCCATGTTGAAGACTCTCATTTAAATGTTAATGCTAATAAATGACCATTATAGAATTACTTCCTTTTATTTACATCGGGGAAGAATAATGTGGAAAGGATGTTCAGAAGAGTTTATACAGTGTAAATAACTGAAGCTGTGAAAATTTAGTTGAAGATTTGAAAAAGTGATGCTCATCTTTGCAGTGGAGTTAATGTTATGATGAGACAAGTTAACCTTGCATTATTACTGCAAGCTCAGAGGGCATATTTAATTCAGCAATGAGCAACAGTCAGTTATGGTGCATAAGTACATAATTATCACCATAATTATAATTACAACAGTAATAAAGTAATTATGCTTCATAATACTTTTATTTCTATTACAATGCAAGTGTAAAACTATTAAACATAATTTATAATTTTAACTTCGGGTATCATAATTTATGAGAGGCACTTAATCAAAGCATACTGCAGAACCTTCCAATCAGATGAAAATGTAAATTTTACCAAAATGCAAAGCATAATTTCTTATTCCTTTCTATGAGAAAAGAAAGACAATTATTGCACTTTATTTCACTCCACAATTTTGTTCTTAACATTCATCCCATTGAGAACCAATAGATTCAAGAGAGGCTCTTGAATTTCTGTCCCCAACCAGCATCCCAGCTGGAGACAAGTGTTCTGAATATGCTTTTGTCTTTGTTAATAATGGGACCATCTGTACTGTAGAAACTTAGAGAACCACTGAATACCCTGAAATGCCATAACTTAAAACCAACTCAGCTAATTAAAAGTAAACAAAGATATTTGATCAGGCTGATAATTACTTCTGCAGTACTTGACTTCATGATAATTTACCTGCTTGAAATAGTCATTAAATATCACCAGGGTGGCAAAGTATGAACAAGTTTGTGAGTGCACGGTCATCACGATCAATGTTGTTTCTGCTTCGAATTTTCGAATGTCATTTTTTTTAACTGGCAGAGTGAAAAGCTGCTCATCTCACCCTTATGAGATGAATCTCACTCCACGAAACAGAAGTGGCATTTACCCGAATGGGTCAAAATGTTTCTCTTTCTCTTTTTACTGCCAAAAGATTTTTGATGGAAAATTGTACTGCCCAATTTCAGAAAACTATCTTTAAGAAGAATACAAACTTGGAACTTAACAATTAAGTACATTTATAATTGACAGTTTAGGCATCCATTCAATTAATAATGTTGTGCTTTTCAAGGAAACTAGAAGTCACCCTGTAAGTATTATTTAACTACTATATTTGCACTCCCTGGCACCTCCTTCAGGGACTGCAAACTTCGATTCAACTGCAATATATTAGAATTAGCAGTTGGAGACATAATATTTGGATGGAGTACATTTGAGATAAAATTCATGTTTTATTTAAACATTGCTCTGCAGAATAAATAAGGTTCTTTATTAAAGGTTGAACAAAGCGATCTCTTCTCTTAATTGCATGACAGATTTCACATTCTTTCTCAGTCTTTCCTTTTGAAATCATTTCTATTAGAGGTAAACAACCTTACATATTTCAGATTTCCACCAGGTCTATTTAGGTACAAATTCCATAAATAATTTTGGAGGTTAAAGTGAATTTAACCTGGTACAAGTGTTTGTGTCATTATTAGAGATGTTTTGTTACTGGTATAGATTTACTCCTTGGTGACCATAATCTTTGCAAGTCAAAAATCAATTAAGCAGCTGGAGTTTACCAATGTTGACATTATAGTGTCCTTTGAAGACAGTTTTCTCTCTTACCTTGAGTTATATCAAATTGGTCAAAGTAATACTATGTGCAGAAATGTAAGCTTGCAGCTAGTACAGGGTACAGGTGGGAGAAGGTGATGATCCCTACAGGAATTTAAACCTTACCACATACCAACATGTTGTCATTACTAACATGAAAGTTCCAACATTTTGATATAGATTGTAAAGAAGTGAGCCTTCAGTGCTGATCGCTATGCACTGTGCTGGGTACAGCCTACAAGCCCAAAAAAGCCCACCCATCCTGCGTGTAGTGATATTATGGCTTTAAAAGATATATATTGTCCTGGACTTTTATGAAGAAAAAAAGGAGTCAAGTGGTCTGCTCAAAGCAATAACAGCTTGTGTGGCCCTGGGGTTTATTAAAAGTTTGAATAATAGAAGCAGCCTGAATGAATGGTATCAAGCTCCCACAGGATCAGCGTTTTTAGTTTTAGCTTTCAGCAGATGCTGGGATCTTGAAGGTGGATATGGAAGCTCCTATTTCTGTCTCTAATACTGCTAAAAGCAGGGGTTCCCTTCCTGCCGCTAGAATTTCATGTGAGACAATCTATTTTACTGAATTTGCCTTTGCCAACATGTGTTTATGGGATGTTACTATATTGGAACAGTTAATTAGCAATAGTTTATATATACATTACTCTTAAGCATTTTGGAGGAGTTACAGTGAAGCCAATTGTTTTTCTCTAGTTGTATTTTGTCTGTATTTTAACTGTAGTGTAAAAATCATGTGTGTTTTGCTTGAAGTCGAGTAGTTTGACCAATTGGATTGCATCTAGAATGTAACACCTTGCATTTACCATTAAAGTAAGACAAAGCTAGGGCCTCGGCTATCTTTTTAATGTTTTGAGGGCATTTGGTCTGGCCCAACATAAATTGGAGACTTGTCCAGAATCAAAATCTTTAATTCCAGTTTGGGTTTAGGATTATTTGATTCAAAAGGAGTGAGTGGTGTGCGTTGGTGTTTTCTTATCATGTAATGATTTTGGTCAATAAATTAGAGAGCATTATGTAATAATGGCTCCTTCAGTCACCACGAGTTTCCTCAGAGTGGAAGAAATTACTTTGCAAGTTTTACAGAAAGTGAGCAAAGCAAAGCTTTTGGAGTTGGGTTTGCCTTTTTCTGTGCGAAAAGGAGAGGTAACTGCAGCAATAGCTTGACATTTATGATTGCCGGAAATGCTATTAGGATCTTTGGAGATGGTTAAGTTCAATTGCAAATGAAGCGTCTTGACCGTGAAAAGGAAATGAAACAGTTTGAATCACAATTGGAATAAGAAGAAAAACAGGAAGAGAGAATAGCTCAAGCATAAGAAAAAGAAAAGGAAAGAAGAGCCCTGTAAAAATGGAAAGAAAAGGAAAGGAAGACTCCAGTAGAAG
The DNA here is from genome assembly GCF_037043375.1 of Chiloscyllium plagiosum. Lineage (NCBI taxonomy): Eukaryota > Metazoa > Chordata > Chondrichthyes > Orectolobiformes > Hemiscylliidae > Chiloscyllium > Chiloscyllium plagiosum. The sequence continues at coordinate 96,793,325 of NW_028270142.1, read as the reverse complement.
AAAGGGAGAAAGAGAGAACTTTTGAACTCCAGAAGTAGGAACCGAAAACTCAATTGAATTAAAATGGCAGAGGTAGAGGTGAAAGGTGGTAGTGATGAGGACAGTGATGGAGAACAATCCATTGTACCCAAAGGCCTGGTGCAGATCTGTTTAAATATGTCCAAGCATTGCCAAAGCTCAACAAGAAAGATGTAGAAGTCTTTTTAATTTCATTTGAGAAAGTAGCTAAACAAATGAAATAGCTAGTGACCATATGGGTACTGTTGATCTAAATGAAGTTGGTATGTAAAACTAGTGACGTATTTACATCACTATCAGAGGAGGTACCTGGGAGCATGATGAAGTGAAAAAAGCTATTTTAAGTGCATATGAGCTCGTACCAGAAGCTGACAGACAACGTTTTAGGAATCTAAGGTGGGAACCTGGTCAAATGTACATAGAGCTTGAAAGGATCAAACAAAATAATTTTGATAGGTGGATAAGGGCATTAAAAATAGATCAAACACATGATGCTCTTCAAGAGACAATTATTTTGGATGAGTTCAAACATTCACTTTCTGAAGAACTGAGAACTCATGTAGAAGCACAGAGAGTTAAAACTGCAAGATTAGCATTGGAAATGGCAGATGATTATGAGTTGTTTCATGCATCAACATCAATTTCAGTCTGTGAGGGATAGAAATTGGGCAAAAGAGAAATCCTCAGGTGGTCAGGGAAAAGGAGGTTGCATTGAAGATAGTGAAGATAGTTTACTTCAGGGGAAAAAGGAAACCAGTGAGGGGGAAAGAGAGGTAATAAGGCTTAGTTGTAATAAAGTAGGCCACATGAAATTGCAATATTGGTAATTTAGAAAAAGCACAAAGCAGATGGATGTGGGAAACAGGATAAGCTCGTGAGTTTTGTTGAAGTGTTAATGGAAAGCATTGTGGAAGTTAAAAAGCACAAAAGAAAGTACATTCTGGTCAGGGCTTGGTTGAGAAGAAAGTGACAGATCTCTTTAAAAATTGATTTGCTTTGGTAAGATTTACTCATGTATATCATGAGGAGTAGGTGAAGAAATTAAAAGTAAGAGATATGGAGCAAGTCAATTTTTAATGGTGACGTGAGGAGGTATGTAATTCAGAAGGAGTATTGCCAGAAAAAATGGTATCTTGTAGAATTCATGGGTGGCACAGTGGCTCAGTGGAGGTGGCACGTTGGCTCGTGGAAGCCTCACAGCACCAGGGTCCCAGGTTCGATTCCAGCCTCGAATGACTGTCTATGTGGAGTTTGCACATTCTCTCCATGTTTGTGTGGGTTCTCTCCGGGTGCTCCAGTTTCCTCCCACAGTCCAAAAATGTGAAGGTCAGGTGAATTGGCCATGCTAAATTGCTCATAGTGTTAGGTGCATTAGTCAGAGGGAAATGGGTCTGAGTGGGTTGCTCTTCGGAGGGTCGGTGTGGACTGGTTGGGCCAAAGGGCCTGTTTCCACACTTTAGGGGATCTAATATCTAATCTAATATAAAAGAAGTGTTCCACTATATAAAGTGAGGTTGGAGAGTCCAGTGGTAAGTGATGAAGTGGTGATAGGAATTAAAAAAAAATCCTTGGTTCTAGAAATACAGTTTATCCTTAGTAATGATATAGCTGATTTACAGGTGGGAGTGATGCCTACTGTGGTTGAAAGGCCAGTGGAAAATCAGGCAGCTACACTATTACAGGAAGTATATCCTGGGATTTTTCCTGACTGTGTGATACCAAGGCCACGACGCCACGGGTTGAAGCAGGAAGAAAAATTAAGGAATAAAGATAAGGAGGTAGAAGATCAATTCTCAGAGACTATGTTTGATCAAATAGTTGAGAAAAATAGCAAGAACATGTGAAGGACAATGTGGATATTTTTAGTTCAGATAAATTAGCTGAATTTCAACAGAAAGAGAAAAATCTCAAGCTGTTGTATCGAAAAGCATACACAGAATCTGACTGTATCCCAGAAGGTCACATTCTTAAAGGAAGTCTTGATGAGGAAACAGAGACCATCACATAATCTGGCAGATGAAAAATGGGTAGAAGTTCATCAATTTGTATGCCAGTGGATTATAGGAAGGAGATGTTGTAGGTAGCACATGAATTATGAGTACGAGGTTACTAGAGAGTAAGGAAAACTCAAGCCAAATTACATAAACATTTTTATCGGACTGGACTGCATAAGGATGTGGTTGACTTTTGCTGAACATGTCATATTTTCCTGGGAATTGGAAAACCTCAGACAGTGATAAAACCAGCACCCTTAGTCCCATTCCTGCATTTGAGGAACCTTTTATGAGAGTCTTAATTGATTGTTTAAGACCCCTACCTAAAACAAAAAGTGGGAATCAATATTTGTTGACCATAATGTGTGTGGCTACTGGATTCTGGAGGCAATTCCATTATGCAGTGTCATGGCTAAAAGAATTATAGAAGAGTTAATCAAATCTTTTACTAGATACTGACAATACACAGAAATATCAGATCAAGGGTCAAATTTTGCATCAAAGTTATTCAAGGAAGTTACAGATAGCTGAGAAATAAAACAATTCAAGTCCACTTCATACCAACTAGAATTGCAGGGTCTATTAGAATGTAATTTTTTAACTTGTCACTTTCCAGTTCTGGAATACTATGCAACTTCCTGAAATGCTGTTCTCAGTCATCTCCTTGGAACACCATCTTCAATGGCAGATCCTTTGGTGTGGAGTTGGCCTCTATCCTTCATGCACTTCATCCCACTCATCTGTGAGTTTAACAACATGAGCCTCAGGGATCATGATGTAACAACGCTGTAACATAAACAGAAAGAACTGGAGAGATTTCATGGAGGAGACGCTCTGAAATTGTATAGATTTAAGACTGTGTGTGGTGTTAGTCTGTTACTAATAGGTATTGTTAAAATGTACCCAGGCTACTGCAGAGTCATTTAAGAGACATCATGATACCATATTGACCAGTAAATGAAGTAGCAGCAAAGTAGCTACACAAAGAATTATTGTTTTATGGAGAAGAATATAAAATCAACTAGAACTAAAAAAAAAGCAACAAAGGTGGAAATCACAGAAATACTTTGACTGTCGATCAGAGGGAAATAAAGCCAAAAGAGTTTCAGACTCACCGGCAAGCAGTTGATGTGATGTGGGAGCTATTTGAGTCCCAGCTGAGCAACAGAGCAGCAGAGTTTCGACTAGGCCTTGATCCTGAGAATGGAAGCAGTACAAATAGAACTACCACAGGTAGACAGGATAGTGAAAAAAGCATTTGGTTTCCTTTCCTTCATTGGACAGAACATTGAGTATAGGAGTTAAGAGGTCATGTTGTGGCTGTTCACGGCATTGGCTAGGCCACTTTTGGAATATTATGTGCAGTTCTAGTCTCCTTCCTATTGGAAGGATGTTGTGAAATTTGAAAGGATTCAGAAAAGATCTACAAGGATTTTTCTAGGGTTGGAGAATTTGAGCTATGGAGAGAGGCTGAATAGGCTGGGACTGTTTTCCCTGGAGCGTCAGAGGCTGAAAGATGACCTTGTAGAGGTTTTTAAAGTCATGAGGGGCATGGATAGGGCAAATAGGTAAGGCATGGATAGGGTAAATAGGTAAAAATTTAAAAGGGACCGAAGGGGCAACCTTTTCACGCAGAGGTTGGTGCATGAATGGAATGAGCTGCAAGAGGAAGTGGTGGAGGCTGGTACAATTACAGTATTTAAAAAGCATCTGGATGGCTATGTGAATAGGAATGGTTTCAAGGGATATGGGCCAAGTGCTGGCAAATGGGATTAGATTAGATTAGGATATTTGGTTGGCATGGACGAGTTGGACCACAGGGTCTGTTTCTGTGCTGTACATCCCTATGATTCTATAACTATAGAAAAGTTACTGCACAGAAAGAACTGGCCACCCATTTTAATGCTGTTACCTAGTACCTGGTCTGTAGCCTTGCAGGTTAGGTACAGATCCAGGTTTCTTCTATATGTGTGAAAGTTTTCCCCCTCAAGCACCATACCAGGCAGTTGGTTCCAAACCCTCACCACCACACCCACACCCTATGTGAAGACCGGATTTTCCTCACATCACCTCTAAGTCTTCTATCAGTCATCTTAAATCTGTGCCCATTGCCAACTGACTAGGGAAAACACATCTCTCCTACAGACTCTAACCTATTTCCCATTATTTTGTACACCTCGATTAAGCTACTCTTCAGCCTGGTATGTCCAAAGAAACCCTAACCTATAGAATCTTTCCTTGTTTCTGCAATTTTTGAGCCATGCCAACAATGTTTATAAATCTATCACCCATGACACATCCAGAACCACAAAATAGAAGCCCCGATGTGGATACACATGGAACAACTGGAAAAGATGCTTTCCTAGCTACTGCACAGATTCAAGAGTTGTTCAAGAAAGCACCAGCACGATTGGGTGAGTACTTTGTTCTATGTAATCGGAACCATCATGGATGATGTGTAGACAAAACAAGACATGAATACAACTTCAACATTTTATGACCAAATTCTTGATGCTAATTTCAATGTCTGATTTAAAAAAAGTAATTATTCAGCAGCTGTATTTTGTGAATAGAAATAGAGATAAGGAGATTCCATTGATTCCTCCATCAACAACCTCTGTGAGTTAGCAGGAAATTGTGTTTATGACAGTTAAGAGATGAATTAATATGACTCTGTACAGTTGTTGTGATGGATGAGGCATTGTCAGATTTTATTTTTCTCCATCAAACGAGAATTTAACATTCACAAAAGTGATAAAATTCATGAGGCAATCTGAGATCTAGAAACAAAAACTTGGAGTGTTCGAGGTGAAGCCAAGTTCATGTGGTTGAAGCATAGTGAGTTGACGCAGTATGTAAGCCTAAAATCAGAAAATCTGCCAAAGCAAAAGGTTGCCAAAAGTAGCAACAGCATATTAACTGCCATTTCTAAATCCTTTAGATGGGGTGGGAACAAATCATTTGAGTGTGGTGACTGCTCCGCAAGGGAGCTGAATGCGACAATTGTAGCCAATGTGGTCATTTTTTAAATTCTGCTGTTCTTAACCCACATGTAATGAAAGTAAATGGGATCAGAATTGAAAATATGGTCAGAGACAAGGAGTACATGAATCAAAAGCACAGAAGCTAGACATTCTCGAGATATCAAAGACCCAGATAGTAAATACTGGGTCAGAAATCTCAACCCAGCGGAACATTCTACTAAGCTTTGTGATGATACAATGGCTTTAAGAGGTATATATTGTCCTTTTTTTCTGAAGAGAGGTTTTAAGATAAAGATGAAGAGCTGTCTAATTTTGAATCCCATAAAGTAAACAGCTTGTGAGACCTTGGGTTTATTTTAAGTTGGAATAATAGAAGCAGTCTGAATGGATGGTGTCAAGGTCCCCCAGAGTCAGGATTTTTAGTTTCACACTGGCAGTTGTTGCTGGGGTCTTGAAGCTGGATGTGAATGCTATTTTTCTTCTCTCTGTTATAGCTAAAAGCTGTGGATCTATTCCTGCTACTAGAATTGCAAATGAGGCAATCTACTTTCCTGAATTTGCCTTTGCCAAGGGTATATTTCTGGGATGTTACTATATTGGAATAATTAATGTTAAGCAGTTAAATAATCTATTACCTGTTAAGTTTTCCAATGTAGTTAAGTTATTCCACTTTCTTCTTTGTTTGGTTGTATTTTGACTATAGTGTATGAGCAAAATGTGTTTTCCTTCAAATCTGGTAGTTTGACCAATTGATTTGCACCCAGAACACAATGCCTGGCACTCAACTTTAAAATAAGAAAAAGTTAGGATTTTGGCTATCTTCTGAATATGTTTTGATGATTTGGTGTGGTCCATAACAGTTTGATCTGGATACCTAAGTAGGGGTTAGTATAGCGCTTGGTAAGTTAAAAGCTTGGAACAGCTGATTTTAAAACAGTTTTCAATCAAACCACAATGCCCAGGAGGAATAAGGGTCTACAATGCCCTGCAGGTCAAAGCTCAGGTTAAAGGCAAGATTACAGTATAAAGGAAAATAAATAACAGAATTGTTTTAGATCTTGCAGAATCAAGAAGCTTCAATTCTGAACAGGTTGAGATTAAAACTGATCATTCCAGTATACTGAGTTTTTAAGGAAGACGGTTATTTAGAATATCTAGAAAACAATTGTTAATAACTTTTAGGTCTGGGTAAACTTTAAAATGTGTAGAATATTACATTGCAATCAGGTGCAACACCAATTTGTCTTTTCTGACCACGAACGGAAAAAGTTAATGCAGAAATTGTAAGAATGCAGAAATAGGAGGACAATTTCACTAATCACAGTACATATTATATTATGCTTAGAAATGGATGCTGTTCCTAAACCAAATGGAATAGCATAACCTGTATAAACTTGATATCATTTAATAAGGTTGAACAAAGGGAGGTCTATCCAATGTCATCTGTTGCTGATAACTCAGCAAAGTTGGTGACAAATACACCATTCATAAAATTACATGTAAACAATCCAGTATCATTAGATCTGTTAACTATTTTTATTTTGATCAATACTGTTTTAATCAACTGCCATTTGGAGCAGCATCAGTATCTGAAATATTCCAGAGAACTATGTCCAATATACTTTAAGGAAAGGAAATAAGAAATGTGAGCGCATGGTTCAATAAAGGAGGAATATGATCATACAATTAGGTGTGTTCTGAAAACAATGAACGGGGCTGGCTTTACACTAAATGAAATGCATGAATTTGTAAAATAACATGCAAATTTGTAAAATGATGTTCGAATTGATCAAATCCTTCGGTTACACAGTGCAAGCCATCGGCATAAATGTTGTCCTCAGAAAACTAAACTAATGAGGATTTTCTTCATTTCAGCGTTACAAAATTTTTTTTCAGGAATGGTTAATCAAAGTAGAAAAATTCATTCCTGACCTGTCAGCAATTAACCAGCCATTGAGAGAACTGTTGAAACAAGATTGAGCTAAATTGTTTACACTGTATTACAACAGAGATGGTGATGAAATCATTGAAACAAATTGATTTGACTCACAGTATTCCTGACAAAGTAGTATTTGATAACGGATCAGAGCTTGTGAATAAGTAATTTCCAGAAATTTCCAAGGCATGTGAAATCATTCACAATGAGTTCACCTTATTACCTTCAATGGTGAAGCAGAACAAGGAATCTGAGCCATGAGAAGATACCTGAAGAATCATGCTAATTTGATCTATTGAGTTGTAGATCATCATCATTGCATAATAGATTATTACCAGCAGAATTAATAATGGAGAAAAAAGACTGCAGGTTCCATCACTGTCAAAAAAGTTAAAGACTCATATTAATAAAGCAGAGTATGACAGAGTCAAACAACATTAAAAATGCCAAAACAATACTTCATTCAAAGTATTGTCTCAACTTTATTAGAGATGTAATCTGGATATCCTTCCAGACAATATCTTCTAATCTGCAGAAATTCTTCATTTCTGACAATCTGCAATTTTTCTGATACCAGTAAATTTCCCGTTACAGAGGCTGTATATAATTTTAAATCTGGTTCAACTCCAAAGCTTGAGCAGGAGAACTGTCAATTCTTCAGACAGTCAAATGACAGTAATTTTGAAAGCAGAACAGCTAAGATCTACTTTATGGAAATATCACTATGTGTTATAAGAAGGAAGTAAAGAGTCTGAGTACCATTGAACAGAAAGCCAATATAAACAAGTCAGAGTGAAGGAACAAAGTGCCATACTCTGAAACTCAGAAACAAATTCAAACAAAATTGGGGAGTGTCATAAAAGTGGCACAATGAGTGCCTCATGACATCTGAGACTTTGGGTGAGATTAGAACATAACACAAATAATGAGAATAGAGTTTTTGGGAGAAATGTGACGGTTTAAAAGAATGAGCTTAAGGTATCATGATATAATGATGCCATAACATCACAAGACTAAGCGACAGAGCTATTGAAGGATCTCGTACAGGAGACATGTTGAACTTATGTAGATCTGTGACTGTAGAGAGTGTTACTCTGTCAGTAAAAAGTTGTTCTTTAAATGTAACTGGACTGCTGCAAAGTTAAAAATCACACCACACCAGGTTATAGTCCAACAGGTTTATTTGAAAGCACTAACTTTTGAGGTTCTGCCTCTTCATCAGATGGTTGTGGAAAAGGACCATAAGACACAGAATTTATACCTTAAGTGTTAGTGTCATGGAGCTGTAATAGTATATTAAACAACTTTCAGATGAAGTCTTTCATCGTTTAGAATGGGATATGCTAGTTTCCGTTCTTTAATATGCAAATCCCAGAACACGTTTTGAGTTACATTTTCAAAATATCTTCAGCTTTTCTAACAATAGGTGCCATCTCAGCTCAGACAATATATTAAAAGTATGAGGTTAAAGTCTGTCTATGTCCTAATGTTGAGTCAGACTGGTTCTATTTCTAAAGTGGGACTTATAGAATCACTTGGATTTATGAAGTTTTTGAGCAAAATAAAATGTAATTCTGCAAATACAAATTCACCCCATAAATTTATGTGTGTGTGTGTTCCGGATCGGCCACTTTGCATTGTTGCTTGTTCCGAAGTCTACCTTGAAGGATGGTCCAAGGCCGAATGTTCCAGACCACTGAAGTGTTCCTCGACTGGGAGGTGATCTCCTGCCTGGTGATCATTGCATGGTGTCCATTCATCTGTTGTCATAGTGTCTGCTTGATTTTGCCAGTGTACCATGCCTCAGGGCATCCTTGCCTGCAACGTATGAGATAGACAAGGTTGGCCGAGTTGCATGAGTACCTGCCACGTACATGGTGGAAGGTGTCCCTACATATAATGATGGTACCTGCGTTGACACTGTGACATGTCATGCAGTAGGTGCCATGACAGCATTGTATGGTGTTGTGATCGAAGTTGTCCTGAAGGCTGGGCAGTTTGCTCTGAACAATGATATTTTTGAGGTTTGATGGTTGTTTAAAGGTGAGAAGTGGAGGTGTGGGGAAGGTGTTGGTGAGTTGCTCATCCTCATCCTAAATCCAATTTTATACTGCTGCAATCATTTAAGAGACAACAATGCCTCCAGTAATGCTGGTAATAAGACATAACATCATCTGTTCTTCTGATGCCAAGGGCCCTGACATTTCTGCAGAGAATATTAATTCTCAACACTATTGAACCCAGCATTTAAGACCTATATTCCTATTGTATTCCTTGTGATCCAATAACCACCCTTCCCAAACTATTTGTCAGTCTTTTCCCCTCTTTCCCTCTTTCAGGAGGCTGGTGATCCTTCCACTGCATGAACGCTAACTGCCCACTCTCGTGCACTGATGTAATGGTAATGTTCTATTCTCCCTATGCTCCTTTCACTCTTTATGGGTTCCATCTAATTCCCTGAGGTAGCTATTACTGACTTCCCTCTGAGTCTGTCTCTATTCCACTGACTGCTTCAAATAGGAGTGGAGCCTGATGGCCTCAGTCAAAGTCAGAACATGCGCTTTACCAATCTCTGAAGAAGATTTTTAACAATGCGATCTTGGACCAATCCCATACTCTGGTGAAGTTTGCCAGCATCCCTCGGATTTATCATTGGGAAATTAGCACACTGAATGACACTAATATTTTTCTCCCAATCTGTCTCCATTCCCACCATGTGCAAGACCTGAAAATTTAGCCCGTAGTTACCACGATGAAATATTTATAGAACTCCATTTCCTACTTTGGGAAATATGGGGAATTTCTAAACAAATCAATTCATGTTGAGTAAATTATTTAAATACCTCACTGTCCATGCTTACATTTGGATTTAAGAAGCTATTTGCAAAGCTATCCCTGAGATCTCAACTACATAGTCAAAGTGATTAAATAATATTGAAATCCAGATGCAACAAACTAACCATTGTCAGATCATACAGCTGCTGTAAAAGATCTGCTTTCAATTTATTTTCTTAAGAAATGTGCATGGAACCTTCCTGAGTTCAGATTGAAGTCTGCTAGTGCTACCTGTTGAGTTGGCATTTTTTTAATTAACCTATTTTTCAAATCAACCAATTCAGAAGTGTTATGTAGACCATTTTTTATTTGGAAGGGAAATGTTGAATGACTGACTTTGAATGAACTAACAAATTAACCCACCTTAATTGTGTTTAGTGGTTGACTGGACTTTTCTGTTGTTGGTTTTGATGAGCTCTTACCATTGGTCTTAAAGTATGACACTCAAGGAATGGCTAGAGTTAGTTGAGCTTCTTGCTGAAAATAGTCAAATAGTAATGGAGTACAGCTGAAAGATTGTTTGCTGATCATCTCTGGCATCTACTGTTGCCTGCCTTGGCTCAAATTGGAGACACATGCTGTGAACTCCTCATGGGTGTTTGTCTGAATCAGGTGTGTCATCTGCTGAAATTTTCATCTCCTTCTCTAGCACAGATATGACATTTTCTCAAATGCCTGACAGTGCATTTTGGGCATTATATTTCCTTTTGCTCTTTTGTGTCCTGTAACAGTTAATTTTTGTAAAATGTTCAATCACAAAAATAACCTCCATACCACACAAAACTTCACAATGAAATGGTTAATGCATATTATTTTAAAGATTAAATACTGAAAGCTAATGAACAACTCCAATATTAAAAGACTATCAACATGCTGCATTTCATAACAGAGCTTTATCACATTTTTTTTGAAAATGATCACTATTATTAAAAAATTAGAGAAAAATGCAAAATATTCTCAAGCCAGTTCTCATTCCAAAATGAGGTAATGGACTGCGTACAAAGAGGATATGTTCATTTATGGTGGAGATATATTCCCACCAGCAGGAAAGCCAGAGATCGATGGATGGCCAAAAGTTATAGAAAGGTGAAGCTGAAAAAGAGTGCACATGGATCAGTGGTGCTGGAAGAGCACAGCAATTCAGGCAGCATCCGAGGACAGGCAAAATCGACGTTTCGGGCAAAAGCCCTTCATCAGGAATAATGAAGGGCTTTTGCCCGAAACGTCGATTTTGCCTGTCCTCGGATGCTGCCTGAATTGCTGTGCTCTTCCAGCACCACTGATCCAGAATCTGGTTTCCAGCATCTGCAGTCATTGTTTTTACCTTGCACATGGCAGATGTCAGGTTGATACTAACAGTGAGAATCTGATTGAATTTACAAAATGCACAGAGGAAGTGAAAAGGTATTTAGGGAGGCAAAGTGAGACTATGAAAAGAGAGTAGCAGTTAAAACAAGAAGGCAGTTCATTATCATCTCCTCAAGGGCAGTTAGAGATATAAAATAAATGCTGCTCTTGCCAGAAATATTCACAATCTGCAAAACAATAAAAGAAAAGGACTGTAGAATTGCAAAAGTTACAGTTCATACAAAAAAAAATCCAGCAACTACAGATCATTCAGTTGATCCTCAGTGCTGGAAAGTTTCCATACATGATAATGTGGGCCAATGTTAACATTCACTCAGACAAGTATGGATTAATTAAGGAAGGTAACACTGATTTGTGAAATGCAAATCATATTTAATTTGCATGATGGAGTTTTTTTGATGAGGTAACAGTGTTAATAAAGGCTATGTGATTGATGTGGTATAATTGACTTCTGAAAGCTGTGTTTAAAGTGTCTCTTATCAGAATTACCAACAAGGTTGAAGCCAAAGAAAGGAAATCAAAGCATGGACATGACGTTAGCTGAGTAACAGGAAACAGAATAGGAAAGTTGTATTTTGGACCGGGGAATGTATACACTGGTGTTCCGGGAAGCAGGATGGATGTGTTATGGACCACTGAGCATTCCTTTCTTGAAATGTGATTTGTTAACCTAAACCATTGGGCTTAATTTCAAAATTACTCAAAGATACAAACTTGAAAGTATTATAAGCTTTGGTGGAATGGGAGGACAGATGACAAATAAACTAAATTCAGTGAACTGTGAAGCAATACATGTTGGTATAAAGAACAAGACATAGCAATAGAACATTTTAAGAAGTGGGAATCAAAAGGGACACCTGGGGCTATAAGTGTGCACATCACTGATGGTGGCAAGAATAGTTGATGAAATTATTATAAGGTGATTATTTAAATCTTGTATCTTACAAACTGAGGCACAGAATACAAAAGCAAGGACATTATGAAGAATTGTGCTAAAAGACTTGTTTAATTCTGGGCAGTTTTTAAAGGCTTTAGAGAGGGTATCAAAGAGATTTATGAAAATGGTTTCAAGGATGAGGGACTTCAGTTGCATGGATAGATTGGAGAGGCAGGAGTTGCTCTCCTTAGAAGAGATATGAGGGGATTGAATTGACATGTTTAAAATCATTAGGGGTGTTGACAGAGGACAAACAACATAGGTGTAGAAGGATCAAGTACAAAGGACACAACTATAAGGTGAATGGCAAAAGTGGTGACATAAGGCTCACCATCACCTTCTCTAAGGTAGTTGGGAATGGGCACAAGTGCTGGCCTAGTCTGTGACACTCACATCCCATAATATAACTTATAAACAGTCACAGTGAGTGCTTTGTGCAATGAGTGTGGGAATAGGGAATTCAATCATGGCTTTCAACAGGGAATGTAAACAGCACCTGAAAACAGGCAGGCCAGTGGGGAAACCATAAATGATAGAATCCTTACACTATGGAAACAGGCCATTTCACCCAACAAGTCCACACTGACCCTCCAAAGAGTAACCCACCCAGACAATACCCCTACCTTATAAATTTACATTTACCGCTGACTAATGCACCTAACCTACACATCCCTGAACACTATGGGCAATTTAGGATAGCCAATTCAACTAACCTGCACATCTTTGGACTATGGGAGAAAACCAGAGCACCCAGAGGAAACCCACACAGACACAGGGAGAATGTGCAAACTCCACATAGACAATCACCTGAGGCTGGAATTGAACCCAGGTCCCTGGTGTTGTGAGGCAGCAGTGCTAACCATTGAGCCACCATGCCACATCAATGGGGGTGTGAAACTGAGTTGTTTCTGTATGAAATCGAACTTGTCTTGATGGACTGACTGGCCACTTTTTATGCTGTATATGTTCCAAAATATTTTCATATTCTCTTTCAATTTTGGGACATTTAAAATTCTATGGTGGATTGAAGGTATCTTCTGTAGCTCAGTTTGTTGTATTTGTGCCTCTGATTTAGAAGGTTGTGAGTTCAAACTCACTTGGTGACTTGTATACAAAAAAATCAAGGCTGACCCTCCATCTTACCAAGAAAATGCTGCACTGTCAATGGTGTTGTCTTTTAGATGACAAACTGATGCTCCATCTGCCTTCTCAGGGTGACATAAAAGATCCTTCGGAATTGCTTGGAATGAGGCAGAGCAGTGTGCAAATTGCATTCTGACAATAATTACACTTCTAATGACTTTATTGGCTGTAAAGCACTTTAGAAAATCCTGTAGTCATGGCAGACACTATATAAATACGAAGTTTCCTCTTCTTCAGCTTCCAAGTAGATTGAATGGAAATTTCCTCAGAACTGCCCCTTTCTGCCATTGTGATATTGCTGGATGTTCAATAGAAATCTTGTCTGTGTGTAAGCAAGGTTGCCACTGCTCTTCTGGTTAAGTTATGGCAGTGAAGCCCCGGACAGTTAGTTGGTTAGTTTTTGGTTAGTGTGAGCATGAAGGGTCAAAGATCCTTTTTTTGTATTGGTAGATCTCTATGACTCCATGACTGTATGAAACAGTAGCAAGTAGGAGGAAATTCATGGCTATTATTTCCATCTGTGGCAATGTGGCTGTTATTGGCCTCACTTATCTATCTATAAGCTTGGCACATTTCCTTTATATTATCATAATATTGTATAATACCTCTTCGTTTTTCTCTTTCTGTCTAGCGCATTTCAAGTGTCACAGTTAAGTCTTTGTAGCATACAGAGAAAATAAAGCAACAAAAGCAATCATTAAACAAGGCGCCTAATGAGGTAGTATATGCACTGGTGTTAATTTTCCAAAATTTGCCAGTTTCTGAAGAAGTTCCATCAGATTGAAAGATATCAACTACGACTTAGGAAGGATCACCCGATCCAAAACATTAACTCTTATTTCTCTTCACAGAAGCTGCCAGACCTACTGAGCTTTTCCAGCAACTTCTGTTCTGGCAACAAATATACCTCCTTTGTTCAAGAAGGGAGAAAGGAAAAAAGGAACTACAGACCAGTTAGCTTGACATCTCTTGTGGGGAAGGTATTAGAATCAATCATTAAGTTCTGGCTGGGAAATTGGAAAAAAGCTCAAAGTAGTCTGGAAGGTCAGCATGATTTTGTGAAAGTGAGATCAATTTATTGCAGTTTTTTTTGAAGTAGTAATATTCAGTATAGATAAAAGTGAGTCTTGGTTTTGCAGAAGGCTTTTGACAAGGTGCCATGTAAAAGGTCATTATGCAGTGTAGGAATTCATGGTTTGGACTGTAACATACTAGAATGGATGGAATATTAGCTGGCTGATCGCATGATTGGTATGGTGCACTGAGTGGACTCCTGCAGTGATCTGTGATATAGTTTCAATTTTTTTTACAATTCATTTCTATGATTTAAATGAGGAGGGCATGAACAAACTATGCAGGAAATTATGTTATGAAGAGGTCCTATGGAAGTGCAGACAGGTAGATTAAGTGAGTGGGCAAAAATCTGGCAGATGGAGTATAATGTGGAAAAATGTGATGCGTTCACGTTGGCAGGAAGAATAAAAATGTAGAGAATTACTTACATGGAAAATGACTGTGAAATTCCAAGTTGCAGAGGGATCTAGGTTTTCTGGTGCATGAGTCACAAAAGTTAAAAGCAGATAAAGCAAGTGACTAAGATGGCAAATAGAATGTTATCCTTTATTATGAGAGGAATTGAGCATATAAGGATGGCTGTTATGTTTCAGTTGTACAAGCCATTGATGAGACCACATCTTGAAAAATGTGTTCAGTATTGGTCTCTTTTATAAGGAAGTGTGTAACGGTATTGCAGGTAGTGGATGGCTCATGGAGAGGCATGAATTCTGGATAGAATCAGACCTAACTGTATGTTGGAACACGTATCCAAACAAATTAGAAAGATATATTCCTTGGTGGCAATGAGGAACTACTGTTATTTAGTCCCATGTGAAACACAAAGCAATCCATCTGTATTCTCCCCAAGCAGATTAGATCAGATTATATTAGATTCCCTACAGGCCCTTCGGCCCTTCGGCCCAAAAAGTCCACACCGACCCTCCGAAGAGTAATCCACCCAGACCCATTTCCCTCTAATTAATGCACCTAACACTATGGGCAATTTAGAATGGCCAATTCACTTGACCTGCACATCTTTAGACTGTGGGTGGAAACTGGAGCACTAGAGGAAACCCACACAAAATTATTTGGACAAAGTTCAGAAGAGACTATAAAGAAAAACTCCAGCGCTGACACATTTACAGCTTTGCTGACTTCATATTTCCAGTTGATCCAATTTATAGCTAGTTTTGTGAAATCGTGATTATTAAGATCAAACCAAACTTAATTCACAGAGGATTGTTACAGCAGCTGGTGGAGAGTACACTTTTATTCCATCAATATAGAGATGATCTGAATCCATGTCACAGATGAAATTTCATCATATGCTTATCTTTGAATTGGCAGGGGTTTAAAAAGGGTTCATTGTTATACAAATTATTTTTTGGATTAAAGTTAAAGTTTTTCAATGGGTAAGGTATTAGAAGATATGGCTGTTATGATGATAGAATCACACAAGACAGATGGAGGCCATTCAACCTTCCATGTTTATATCAGCTCTTTGAAGAGCTATCCAACTAGTTCCACTTTGTTTCTCTTTCCCATAGTCCTACACACTTCTTCTCTTCAAGTATGTGTCAAATTTCCTTTTGAGAGTCCATATCAGATCTTCCATTACCTCATCAGTTAGTGCACTGCAGATCAGAGCAACTTGCTACATGAAAACATTTCTCCTTGTTGCCTCTGTTTTCAGTGGTGGAATGGCCTCGTGATATTGTCGTTACACTAGTAATCTGAAGACCCAGGTAATGTTCTGGGGACTTCAGTTTGAATCCCTGAACAGCAGATGGTAAAATTTGAATTCAGTAAAAATCTGGAATTAAAAGTCTAACAATGACTATGAAACCATTGTCGATCGTCAGGAAAAACTCATCTGGTTCACTAATGTCCTTCAGGGAAGGGAATCTGCTATGTTTACTTGGTCTGACCTACATTTGACCCCAGACCTACAGCAATGTGGTTGACTCTCAATTGCCCCCTGGGCAAGTAGGTATGGACAATAAATGCTGAACAACATCCTGTGAATTATAAAAATAATTAAATATGTAGTATCCGGATATAGCTGTAAGAAACCATTTCTCACAGTGAATTGACAATGAGTCAAATTCAGATAGCCTTATGACAAAGTAATCATCCATTTCTACCAATAGAATAGGACATCTAATAGAAGGATGTCTATGTTGAAACTCTCAACCAGATGAGCTGAATGCATGCACTCTTGTCATATGACAGCACTAACCAATTAGAGTAAATTTAGGCCAAGCTTGACAGTAAAATCATGAAAAATCCATCATTTGACATTGAGATTTCTTTATGAAAGAAGGGTCAAACCCTGAAAATGCAATCTAAGGTGTCACTAAAAATGCACTCTACAATAAGAAGTCATAAAATCAGAGACAAGGAAGTCTTTTTTTCTCAAGGGGTAGTGATTCTATGGAAATCTTTATGTG